>NC_090265.1:583287774-583587774 GCF_040414725.1 Anabrus simplex | reverse complement strand
CAATGCATCAGGATGGATTCATCTCTGGCGAATATCTTCTATTATATACTGTATCATAGAACATTATGCTACGAAGTGTACTTTTATGTTTACCAGTTATTTAAATTAATGGTATCTTATTTATTGCCTTATTGGATCTTTTAATTATAATTTGTCCGCCTCTGTGGTGTAGTGGTTATAGTGATTAGCTACCATCCCCGGAGGCGCGGGTTCCATTCCCAGCTCTGCTATGAAAGTTGAAAAGTGGTAGGAGGGCTGGAATGGGGTCCACTCAACCTCGGGAGGACAACTGAGTAGAGGGGTTCGATTCCCACCTCAGCCATCCTTGATGTGGCTTTCCGCGGTTTCTCACTTCTCCACGCAAATGCCACAGCCGCTCTCTCCCCTCTTCCTCGTCTATCCCTTCAAATCTTCTCATCCCTCCACAAAGTTGCTGTTCATCATAGCAAGTGAGGTCGCCTGGGCGAGGTACTGGTCCTTTTCCCCAGTTGTACCCCCGACCAAAAAGTCTCACGCTCCAGGACACTGCCCTTGAGGCGGTAGAGGTGGGATCCCTCGCCGAGCCAGGGGGTAAAACCAACCATGGAGGGTAAACGGATGAAGAAAGAAAGAAAGAAAGAAAGAAAGAAAGAAAGAAAGAAAGAAAGAAATTGTCATTTAATATTTTGATACTTTTGTTTTGAATGGAAAAACTTGTTAAAATTTAAAAGCAAAAGCACTTTTCCCTTCGCAAAGTCAAATAATCATGAATATGACTGATTCTCGGTCATGGCCATTCATCAACGCTAATTTCAGACGACCCCCAGCCATAAGACAGAGCCTAAACACGATTTACATATTAGTTCTACAGTGTGTACAGTAAGAGGGAGGCTATTGATCTGACTGTTAGTACTACCACGGCCGACTTGATGCAGCGTAGATCTAGTTGGCCGTGGTACTACACTACGTATCGTAAACCAGTGCCTTCATTTTCAACACACTATTGAAACAAAAACAAACCAAACCCCATGGTACTACAGCCCTTGAAAAGACTTGGCCTACAAAGCGACCGTTGCTCAGCCCGAAGGCCTGCAGATTATGAGGTGTCGTGTGGTTAGCACGACGAATCCTCTCGGCTGTTATTCTTGGCTTTCTAGACCGGGGCCACTATCTCACCGTCAGATAGCTCCTCAATTCTAATCACGTAGGCTGAATGGGCTTCGAACAAAGCCCTCAGGTCCAGGTAAAATTCCCTGACCTGGCCTGGAATTGAACCCGGGGCCTCTGGGTAATAGGCGGGCACGCTATCCCTACACCATGGGGCCGGCTCAACACACCATATTTATACAAATCGTCCGGTTCCTTGGCTAAATGATTAGCGTGCTGGCCTTTGGTCACAGGGGTTCTGGGTTCGATTCCCTGCAGGGTCGGGAATTTTAACCATCAATGGTTAATTCCGCTGGTTCGGGGGCTGGATGTATGTGTCGTTTTCATCATCATTTCATCCTCATCAGTACGCGACGGTCGCCTACGGGCGTCAATCGAAAGATCTGTATCTGGCGAGCTGAACCTGTCCTCGGACACTCCCGGAACTAAAAGCCATACGCCATTTCATTTTATTATACAAATCTACAGCCCGTGCTCCTCTAAATTTCACTGTTGCTGCAGTAGGTAACATTCTGTGACATCACTTCCGTTACATATTTTGTAGCGTCACGTTACGCAAATTTTGGGATGTCCCTAGTCCCTTGTCAAAAGAGTATGCGACTTGTGCACCGACACAGATGCAAAAGTGCTAGCGGCCGTGGCCTTAAAGGTACAGCCTGGTGTGAAAATGGGAAATAACGAAAAACCACCTTCAGGCCTGTCGACGGCACGGTTTGAACCCATTATCTCTCGAATTGAACCTGACAGCTGCGTGACCCAAACCAAGCTACCATTCTCTCAGTATTATACGAACATTACTGACGTACAGCGTTCAACGTCGCCCTTCAGGATCATGTCATTTCTTGTATCCCGTTTTACTGTCTCTTCTTTGTAATTATGTCTCTTATAAGATGCAGCCCTCTAGGTTTTCTGTACAGCGCACCTATCTTATGCTTTTGTTTATCACTCTAAAACTAACTTCTGGGTATAATCGGAAAGGTGTGTCAAACTCCAAGAAGACATACCTCTGAGAATTATTTGTCTTGCAACATCCTCACAGTTCGAAAAGTTCCCGATAGGTGCCCTAGCCAATTCGCTGCCATCATTGAGCCTGCGGCGAGAACAAACGTCTTCGTTCTGTTAGGGCTATATGATTGTGTCGCAAAGAGAATAGTTGAGAAATAACCGTCACTAGAGTGTAAAATCTTCTTTGGAATCCGCAATACATTTCTTCCAAGGGAACCAACAGAAGTGCTAACATTGTTACCACCTACCACTTGACACACCCTGTTGTCTTCTATCCGGCCACTCGAATATGGGATTCTGGAAGTGAAAAGCCACGGCCCTGTGGTTCGTATTCTACGTACAACTGAATGTCCTCTATTGAGGCTTAATATCAAACCAAACCAAACCAAACCCCATGGCACTACAGCCCTTGAAGGGCCTTGGCCTACCAAGCGACCGCTGCTCAGCCCGAAGGCCTGCAGATTACGAGGTGTCGTGTGGGCAGCACGACGAACCCTCTCGGCCGTTATTCTTGGCTTTCTAGACCGGGGCCGCCATTTTACCGTCAGATAGCTCCTCAATTCTAATCACGTAGGCTGAGTGGACCTCGAACCAGCCCTCAGGTCCAGGTAAAAATCCCTGACCTGACCGGGAATCGAACCCGGGGCCTCCGGGTAAGAGGCAGGCACGCTACGGGGCCGGCGGGGCTTAATATCAACACTCCCGTATTGCGTAGTAACGTACAGTGTGTTATGTCATACTGTGTTGAATACATTTTTGTTGTTGTTTTGCTCATCAGTCCATAGACTGGGTTGATGCAGTCTTCTATGCCACCCTATCCTGTGCCAACATTTTCATTTCTACGTAACAGCTACATCTTACATCTACTCTATTCTCTTTTTATATTCATATCTTGGTCTTCTATAGATGTCACCGCCTACACTTCCTTCAGAAACCAACTGATGAAGTCCTAGGTGTCTTAATGTTTTCCTATAAATCTAGCCAGGCTGAGTCGCTCAGACGGTTGAGGCGCTGGCCTAATGGCCCTAACGTGGCAGGTTCGATCCTGGCTCAGTCTGGTGGTATTTGAAGGTGCTCAAATACGTCAGCCTCGAGATGGTAGATTTACTGGCACGTAAAAGAACGCATGTGGGACTAAATTCCGGCATCTTAGCGTCTCCGAAACTCGTAAAAGTAGATATTGGGGCGTAAAGCCAATAACATTATTATTATTATTATTATTATTATTATTATTATTATTATTACTACCGAGCTCGATAGCTGCAGTCGCTTAAGTGAGACCAGTATCCAGTATTCGGGAGATAGTAGGTTCGAACCCCACTGTCGGCAGCCCTGAAAATGGTTTTCCGTGGTTTCCCATTTTCACACCAGGCAAATGCTGGGGCTGTACCTTAATGAAGGCCACGGCCGCTTCCCTCCCACTCCTAGCCCTTTTCCTGTCCCATCGTCGCCATAAGACCTATCTGTGTCGGCGCGACGTAAAGCAACTAGCAAAAAAATTATTATTATTATTATTATTATTATTATTATTATTATTATTATTATTATTATTACTCTATGTCTTCTTCTGGTCAAATGTCGCCAAATCTTTCTCCTCTCTCCAATTCGATTCAGTACATCTTCATTCGTGGGTCGATCTACCCATCTCACCTTAAGCATTCTTTCTTAACATCACATCTCAAAGGCTTCAAACATATTTTCAACTCCTATATCAATATTCTAAGTGAGCAAATTTTTCTTACGAATGACCTTCCTTGCTTGTGGTAATCTGCGTTTTGTATCCCGCTTACTTCTGCCATCGTTAATTTTTCTATTACCCAAGTAACAATATTCATCTACTTTCTTTAAGACCTCATTTCCTAGTCTAATATTTCCTGCAAAACCTGACTTCGTTCGACTGCACTCCATTATTTTTATTTTGTTTGTTTTGGAAGACAGTGTTCACACCATTCAGCAATTTATCCAGATCTTCTGCAGACTCTGATAAAATAACAATATCATCGGCAAATCTCAGGGTATTGATTTTCCTCTCTTTGGATTGTGATTCCTCTTTGATTTCTTTTGAAATGAAATGACGTATGGCTTTTGGTGTCGAGAGTCTCCGAGGATATGTTCGGCTCGCCAGGTGCAGGTCTTTTGATTTGACTCCCGTAGATGACCTGCGCGGCCCCAAGGGCTCTGAACTTTGGAGCGTGGGTTAGCGACCACGGGGCCCTCAGCTGAGTCCTGGCATTGCTTCCACTTACTTGTGCCAGGCTCCTCACTTTCATCTATCCTATCCGACCTCTCTTGGTCAACTCTTGTTCTTTTCCGACCCCGACGCTATTAGGTTTGCGAGGGCTAGGGAGTCTTTCATTTTCACGCCCTTCGTGGCCCTTGTCTTCCTTTGGCCGATATCTTCATTTTTCGAAGTGTCGGACCCCTTCCATATTTTCCCTCTGATTAGTGTTATATAGAGGATGGTTGCCTAATTGTACTTCCTCTTAAAACAATAATCACCACCACCACCTGACCTGCGCGTTATGATGAAGACGAAATGATGATGAAGACGACACATACATCCAACCCCTGTGCCAGTGAAATTAAGCAATGATGGTTAAAATTCCCCACCAAGCCGAGAATCGAACTCGGGACCCCTATGAACAAAGGCCAGCAAGCCAATTAAAATTTAGCCATGAAGCCGGACTTTGATTTCTTTACAACAAGTTCTATATAACTATTGGGAAGGAGAGGGGATAAACTGCAACCTTGCCTCACTCCTTTCTGGATTGCTGCTGCTTTTATCAAAGCCTTCGATTCTTATCACTGCAGACTGATCTTTGTACAGATTGTAGGTTATCCTTCTTTTTCGGTATTTGATCCCGATCACCTTCAGAATGTCAAATGGCTCTGTCCAATCAATATTATCGAATACGTATTCTAGATCTACGAATACCATGTACGTGGGTTTGTCCTTCTTAATTCGATCCCCTAAGATCATACATAAAGTCAGCATCGATTCACGTAATCCTACATTTCTTCTCAAGTCCATCTGATCCCACCAACTCACTTTCAACTTGTCTTTCCATTATTCTGTAAATAATACGTGTTAAAATTTTGCAAGCGTGAGATATTGAACTAATCGCTAGGTAGTTTTAACATTGTCAGCACCTGCTTTCTTGGCAGTATGTATAACAACATCCTGTCTAAAATTGGATGGTCCTCCTCCTGTGTCATTCATCTTACACACTAAATGGAATAACCTCGCCCAGATGATTCCTCGAAAGTAAGTCAGTAATTCTGGGGCATGTCATCAATTCCAGGTGCCTTGTTCCTATTTGTGTCTCTCACAGCTCTGTCCAATTCTGACCTCAAGATTGGATCTCCCATTTCAACCACATCAACAGCCTCTGTTCCAGAACCTAATCATCTATTTCTTCCTCTTTTTACAATTGTTAGATATGTTTCCTATCATATTTCTCCTTCGTCTTCTTTCCCCAGAAGCAGTCTTCCGTCAGAGCTCTGAATATTCATACACCTAAAGGTTTCTTTTATTTTTCTCTGTGTAGTATCTAAGTTTCCTCGTCTTTTCCACAATACATTTCTGCTTACTCAATTATTGTTTTGTTTTGGATAGCAATTTCTACAGGCTCCACTCATGATTTTATAACTGAACCCACAGTTTGAACTGACGTCTCTGAAACCATACCAGCGAATGTTCATAAAAAGAACTGTTATGTCTACGAACCCACTGTTCAATACTATAAAGCAGAATATAAGTTAACATTTATAGAAGTAGTAGGTCATATGGTTGGAGCTAGAGGAACAATAACATCCATATTCCCACAGGTTTGTAAACTGTTCAGACTGAACAATCAATTCATGGACACGGTGGCCTTTCTGGCTGTCGAAGGTTCTGTTGCTATTTCGGGAAATCATTTGTATAAATGTTATGAGGGACGTATAGAAGATACTTTTACCACCTGATTATAGGAAATAGACTTATTTCCGGAATGCTTTGTCTACTAAGAAACCTTTATCTAGGCCAGGGGTGCTCAGCTGACTGGACACCTAATGAGGCTAGCCCAGTGCGGCCGGGCTGGCCTGACGTAAATGCGGGCAGCTTACGTAGCATGCATACGTAACAGTGAAGTGAGAGAGCGAACACACTTGCCAGGAAAATGAAGCAGTGTCCTTCGATTGTGACTGGGAAGCTCTCCTTCACTTTCTTTATCTTCCTCCTTAATCTGTTTACGCTCCAGGGTTAACTTTACCCTAGGAATCAGCGAGGGATCCCACCTCTGGGGCAGTGACCTGGAGCGTGAGACTTTGGGTCGTCTCTCCTTCACTACGCAGCGAAATGTTGATTCGGGTACAGTATTAAAAATTAAAAATAAATAAAACACTATAATCGCAAGAAAACTAACCTTTCCAACATATTCTACTCTGATTTAACTGCGCTCGATATAAATAGTCAGTTTTATTCTCTTATGGGACTACTTATACATTCAAAGGAAACGGACACGTTATATTTTGTTGTTAAAATTTACAAAGAAAAAAGTTTGAAGCGTACAAGCTACGGTTTACAATATTCCTAGCACGTGACTGACAGTATTTCCATTAAAAATGTAAAATTACTGTTAATCATTCAGCAGAACGTAATATACTGTATTTATATAATTCAACAAGTTTACTGCTTGATTTTGCACAGTGTTGTACATTTATGTGATTTTCCCTGTCCACTTCATTTCTGAAAACATTAAAAACTTATCAATCAGGCGTCCGATGATAAGAGCTAGCCTCTAAACGGGGAGGGAGTTTCATCACCAGTGAGAACATAGATATTTACTATGCAAGATTAAAGTACAACAACAACAACAACAATGTAAATGTATCTACCAAATAGATGTACAATATCCCTTCAAATAAATGGCCTAACTGATGATATTCCCGGTAAGCATAATAGGATTGTTGGGGAGTTCATCGGATAACTTAAACCCAAGGAACCGCAAGCTGCAGCTTATCCATCTTAACTCATATTATATAAGAAATATTTCTAAAGCAAGCACAAAAATATTAGAGGTGGTTGGCCTAACTCTTTATTGTTTCCGGTCATTTTTTAAATTTTATTTTTTGCAATTTGTTTTACGTCGCACCGACACAGATAAGTCTTATGGCGACGATGGGAAAGGAAAGGCCTAGGAATGGGAAGGAAGCTTCCTTGGCCTTAATTAAGGTACAGCCCCAGCATTTGCATGGTGTAAAAATGGGAAACCACGGAAAACCGACAGTGCGGTTCGAATCCACTAACTCCAGGATCAAGCTCACAGCTGCGCGCCCCTAACCGCTTGGCCAACTCGCCCGGTGGTCAAAATAAATTAACTGCAATGAACATATATAAATTAGTTCTTACAACGTGAATTGAAAATGGCGTAGATTTATACCTTCTGTCTCTCATTATTTTGTGCCTCCATTTCGAACTTTGGTATCACCGTAATGGTCAAGAGTGACTGTGAGAACTTCACGGCCTGTGAGGTAACCACAACGTCACTGTGTAAAAATAGCATACGCTCATCACCTGCCTGCCCACTAGTGTTATGTGCCCCCGGGATGAAATGCCCAGCGTGAACACCTCTGATATAGGGAATGCTAAATAACAATTCTGCTGAAAATAAAATAGTGCCCCCAGGATTGTGTAGATGCGCTGATTGCAGTGGATGAGTAACAGTGGTACACTTGTTGGTAGTGGTGTTCCCTAACTTTATGATCATCGATTACATCACTTCACGCGCTACATGGTGTTTTGTACATTCCAGGACTAGGATTAGATGATTTAACTCGGCATCACATGCGGGATCGTATTTGCACATTGATGAGTCCGAGACTTGAATTCGGCGGAGGTGAGTGGCACAACATCCATGTCAAAGTTCAAGGTTTTCGGTAAAGTGGATATTTTCATACGGGATTATTGGACTTTTGGCTCACTCTATATGTTGGTAAAAAATCAATACCGATTTGAAAATTCACTGAAATGGGCTTTGATTTAAGAGAATGAAGCATTTCCATTTTCAAGAACCATTGGTAATCCGTCATATAAGGCATGTTTCACAGAATCGTCCTCGTACCACAGTGGTGAAGGCGCTGGCTTCGTAATGTTAGGTGCACCAGGCTCAAGTCCTCGTCAAGTCATTTCTCTAAAATTTCAAATTACTTTTACTCCCTCCTGTTATTTCTAACTGAAAGCATTTTCTCATACGGCCTTTTATCGAAAATTTAAATTATTCCAATGTCAAATTAAAAATTCTACGATTTCAATCTGTCTTGAACCCCTGAAGTTAAGTAAAATAATTGTGGTGTAGGATTTTACCAACCATTTTCGTACAGGTCGTGCATGGAGAAGTGGAAGGTAAATTCCTCCGTTCGGAAGCTCGGTACTTAGTAGGACAGAGTAGATAACTCCCCAATGTTTCCTTACAGGACTGCTTACAACAGGAGTTTGAAAACTGAAACTGTAAAATCTCGAAATTTATAGCAAATACGTATTGGTTGTCTGGATATGTACTCTAACGTCACGAATGCAAGACGAAATTGTTGTCTGGCACACTATACAGAATGGTCGGAAACAACGTGAACTGGATATTCGAAACCCACTGTCGGCAGCCCTGAAAATAGTTTCCTGTGGTTTCCTATTTTAACACCAGGTAGTCTGATTGGCTAACTTCAGCAGCTGGTAAAATGACAACGACGCGAGATATCAACTTTAAAAAAGTATATATCAGTATGACCAACACTCTAACGCTCATATACCCGCTTCACGTTCTTTCCGACCACCCTGTATAGACTCCCCCCATAAGATGTTAAAAAAAAAAATTCCTGGCCTGAGACACGGCGTTATCGTCTAGGACAGGGCCTCTCAAACGCCAAAAATCTAACGCGTGCAAACTGAGGAGCAGAGTTTCTGTGCACAGTGCATCGGTCCAACTCAGCTCGGCTCGGACCAACGCTTCGTGTCTGGGCTACTCGGCTAAGCTCGGCTCAACTCGGCTCGGATTTGGAGCGCTAAGGAGCAAGTGATGAACAGGGATAGTGGGGAGTGAGCGAGACAGGCGATGGGAAGGAGAGACACTGTGCTATTGATCCACATCGAGGAGTGGGGTTCTACACTCTGGTCAACCAAGTGTAGTCGTCTTTTGCACCGTGCACAGCGCAATACACTGGTGCATGCACACTGAGACGTCCTGTCTAGGAGGCCCCCGTTCCCTGCCCGGGTACGGAGTGAAAACTTTTAACCACCCCGCCATATTCACGAATGTTGTTCATATCGAGCGAACTGACTATGCGGATCGGTTCACGTAGCTGAGACCTTGCATTCGAACCCTACTGCCATTTTTACACCAGGAGATGTTGAGGCTGTACCTCAATTAAGGCGACGGTCGCTTCCTTCCCTATCCTAACCCTGTCCTACCCCATCGTCGCCATCGGACCTGTTTAGATCGGTGTGACGACAGACCCACAGAGAAAATAAAGGTCATAACTAGTGGACTGGAGGATATTGAGTTCTTTCAAGACATTGTGTTGCCTCACTTCTTTATGTTCAATCTCGGAAAGTATCACAGAATTGGCTTGAATGCCTTATGACACTTGCTATACTTACTGGACATGGAGTAATCCTAATTTCGCGATTCTGCAGATTATTCAGCGAAGAATCACTTGGTGACCTCATCTCTGATACTTTTTTCGACAAACCATCTGATTCATACACGGCAAAAATCGGACATATTTTAATAAACAACTCCCTTGAACACATATAATGTGATTCATTTTGACTGAGAAATTCCACAAATTGTAAAAGCATATATATTTTACATCAATGCTGATATTATGATATTCAGACAATACACTACACTACCAACCTCACATAAACACGCAAGAGTGGTTACATCCCTCACAGAATGTTGACGTCAGGAAGGGCATCAGGTCGTAAAAGGCGACCAAATCCACATGTGCGACAAAGTTCGTACCCGCGACCCCACATGTGTGCTTAAAGTGGTAGAATAAGGATAAGAAGAAGAATGTTGATATGATCACAGACATGAGACGCTCTGCTTTATGCGGATTACGAGTCAAATGGATATGACTTCAAATTAAAGACATCCTACTTGCATTGGATGTATTGGCCAGGATTCAAGCAGGGCGTCTTACATGAGAAGTGAATGGTATCATACGGCTGTTATAGCCTGTAAGTAGAATGTTATGAACTTCCCACAAAGCATTGTATTAAGATATTATTTACTAGTGATGTGCGCGAGTGATGCCTGGAATCGCGGTACTCGACTCTTTCCGGACTCGTTTCGCTTGCGAAGACTCGATGACAGCATGACGTCACACGTTCGCTCTCTCGCCCGCTGTTGGATGGATGGAGCATATGTACAAGTGGTCGCCGAGGTTTTATGGGATTGCGATGGACCGGTACGATATAAATATTCTTAACGAGTGAGCAAAATAAATAATCTGAATTTGATGATGACTTGCGAAAGATAATACTACGACTACATACACATAATAAAGTATGAAAATATCCGTTCACGGCGTCTCTCACCCACTCCACTGAATATGTCATCTATTCTTATAATGATAGCATAGTTATCTGGGCTTCTGAGCCCAACTTGGCAGGTTCGATACTGGTTTAGTTCTATGATATTTGAAGGTGCTCAGATACGTCAGCCTCGTGTCGGTAGAATTTCTGGCACATGAAAGAACTCCTGGGTGACTCCGGCACCTCGGCATCTCCGAAAACCATAAAAATGTAGGCCTTACGTAGTTGGACGTAAAACTTATAACATTATTATTATTATTCAAAATCACTGTCACGGTGTCCTGCTCCACGGCTAAATGGTTAGAGTTTTGGCCTTTTGCCATAGGGTGCCGGGTTCGATTCCCGGTAGGGTCGGAAATTTTAACCGTCATTGGTTAATTTCCCTGGCACGGGGGCTGGGTGTATGTGTTGCTTCATCATCATTCCATCCTCATCACGACGCGCAGGTCGCCTACGGGTGTCAAATCAAAAGACCTGCACCTGGCGAGCCGAACCCCTCCTGGGATCTCCCGGCACTAAAAACCATACGCCATTTCATTTTTTTCACTGTCACGGTATGTCTACAATCGTCAGAGGGGACATGTAATAGTTTATACTTACATCATACTTTCGGCAGATAAAATGTAGGGTATTAAGTAGGCGTCCGGAATGTGATGTATGTATACGAAGCAAATCATCAGACAGAACGTCATTCTGTTCTAGCTAAACAATGAACGCAATGAACAAAATACACCCTCCGTTTTGACGTTTATCATTGCTACACATGACTGTGCAAAGGAACAAAACCGAGTGTAGTCTTTAGAAGTTGAGCGAAGGTCGAAGAATAGCGGCGGGATGTAAGCAGTACTTTTTTTTTTTTTTTTGCCATTTGCTTTACGTCGCACCGACACAGATAGGTCTTACGGCGACGATGGGATAGGAAAGGCCTAGGAAGTGGAAGGAAGCGGCCGTGGCCTTAATTAAGGTACAGCCCTGGCATTTGCCTGGTGTGAAAATGGGAACTCACGGAAAGCCGTCTTCAGGGCTGCAGACAGTGGGATTCGAATCCACTATCTCCTCGATGCAAGCTCATAGCCGCGCACCCCTAACCGAACTTTTTCTGTGGTAATTTGTAGTGTAGTGTGAATATGAAGAGGAGAGTGTTGGGACGGACAAAAACACCCAGTCCCCGAGCCATGAGAATTAATCAGAAACAGTTAAAATCCCAGAACCGGCCGGGAATCGAACCCGGGACCCTCTGATCCGAAGGCTAGTACTTTAACCATTCAGCTAACGAATTGGACAATAACAATAAGTGATACTAAAGCACATGTATGTTTCTGAACACCCTACACATGTATCTTTGCAATAAATTCTCTGGCAGTAATATTGTCATTATTTCGCACAATATTATTACACGTTTTCCTACAAGGACGTCGCGGGAACAATATTTCATAGCTATCACGTGGTGGCTACTTCCAGGCTGCACAGTAATAATAATATTAATAATAATAATAATAATAATAATAATAATAATAATAATAATAATAATAATAATAATAATAATAATAATAATAGAACGCTGCTGTTATCGACATTAGAAAAGGTCCCCACCACAGTGTGGAAATTGTCCCCGTCCCCGTCCTATCCTAATCTTCGGTCCTACGTGTCTATCTTTCAAGTTGATGGTTTGTTAGTAAGTCATAAATATTTTGCCTATGATGATAATAATTATCGTAACAATCAAATTATTGACGACCGATGACTCAATAAAACCAATCATCAGCAGCAAACATATTGCAATCCACGTCACAAAAATATTCTGTGGGTGACCCTGAATGCCGTGCAATCCAGTACAATAGATTATAGTTCTAAGATATGTCCACAGATAGCGACACCAGTATGCTTGGTCTCCAGTCTGGAGTCGAGCACACCGATTCTAAGAGCACATTACTCGATTCTACTCGATTCCGTTGCTAGCCCATCACTATTACTTACTGCACTTTTGTAAGGCGTGCGTGAATAAGCTCATAGGCGAAGCTCCCCCCCCCCCCATTTCTGTGACCTCGGGTGCAGGGTAGGGATGGTGGAGAATCGGAGAAAGGCTTGGTGTTTACCAGTTCGCTAATAGCAATTGACGGACAGGTGTTACCTCTTCTACTTTGTGCGGGTGTGTTTGTGTGAACTAGTGCCTTACGTCAGCGGATGCTGTCTTCAGTGATGTGAGTCAGACATTGGTTTTTCTCCTGTTATTTTTGGGCCTCTCCACTGCTGGTGGTGGGGATTGTTATTTTAAGAGGGAGTACAATTGGGGAAACCATCCTCATGGTGTCTCCATTAGTTCATAATAATGTCTCCTTGCTCTTCTCAAAACAACATATGTATGTGTATTCGTGAATGTCAATCGGAGTTGCCACCGGTGCACTTACGGGAAGAAAAAGAATGATTGTGCTCTAATTCTTGAATATGTCTAGCAATCAATTCACCTTGGCAAAACCTTTATTGTAACATGTTCGTGGCGGAGTTTATTTTTTCTCCCTTCACCCCGTATTAAGAGAATTGTTTTCAGTATTCCACATTATGGTGGTAGCTGTAAGAAAGATAAGTCCTCTATTGCGCTGACAGTGCGTTTTCAGTGATTTTCTGCATATTTCACACGAAGGTTCAAAGAAAATCTAGGCATGTACCATCAGTGGTACGCACGCGATCTGCATCCTTTTCTCGTCAAGACTACCGCGATAGATGGTTCATCTGTCTTTAGAGGAATATTAATTTATCTGGTAATCATTAACACAGGTCGTTAGACTGCAGGAATTTGTACACTCGTCAAGTTACCCCGCCTTCATTGACGATGTTGGGTGTTACTTCTCGTTCCTGTACGTCCCATATTACTGCCGCCAGGTGCGGCCGATAGTCACACCATGTACCCTCCTCAAAGCGTCATTATGACTAGAGTAGAATTCTCCACTATATCTAGTGAGTAGGCAGAGAGATACGCTAGTTGCTTTACGTCGCACCGACACAGATAGGTCCTATGGTGACGATGGGATAGGAAAGGGCTAGGAGTGGGAAAGAAACGGCCGTGGCCTTAATTAAGGTACAGCCCCAGAATTTGCCTGGTGTGAAAATGGGAAACCACGGAAAACCATTTTCAGGGCTACCGACAGTGGGGTTCGAACCTACTATCTCCCAAATACTGGATACTGGCCGCACTTAAGCGACTGCAGCTATTGAGCTCGGTCAGAGAGATACGACGTCGGTATTTGCAGAGTGGGTCTCGGCCCACAAGTGGCTACGACTGGTGCGTGGTTCGACAGCTCTGCACTCTGACCGGCCCACCGAGCAGAGGAGGGGTGGCTACGGCTCTACCATGGCTCTGCGCCTCTGAACTCGGGAGATGGAGAGGGGCTGGTCCCCACTGTCGGCTGTCCTGAGAGTGGTTTTTCGTGGTTTTCCTTTCTCCTGCACCCAGGCCAATGCTGGGACAGTTCCGAGTAAGGACCACGGCAACCAACCGTCTCACCTTCACCAAACATCTCCTTCTCCGATACAGATCTCCTAGTCTGACAGACGGCGTTACCGTCTAAGTGGTCCGCCTCCCGCTTCAGGGAAGGAATAAAAACATTTAGTAGTAGATAGGAATCAGTATGAAAGCGTGTAGACCTATCACCTATATTACATAACCATCCCTGAGCACGATGTGTGTGTACTACCGGACTTGAGTTGGTATCGCTGGCATATGTCGTCCTGATATATCTCGGTTTATCTCGGAGCAGGAGGTCGGCAAATGCAAAGTAGGCTTCGGCCCTACAAGTGGCCATGGCTGGACAGTGGTCCGGTATCTCTGCACTCCGAGTGACCAACCAAGCTTAATACCATTGTTCACCATTCTCCACGTCTAAATTCGGAAGACGGAGAGGGGCTGGTCCCCACCGTTGGCTGTCCTGAGAATGGTTTTCTGTGGTTTTCCGTCCTCCTCCACTAAGCCGAATACCGGGACAGTTCCTAGTGTAAACCATGTCCGCCAACCCCCTCTCCTTCTCCGTATATTTCCTTCCTCAATTTGCCAGGCGGAGTGGTGCAGACGGTTGAGGCACTGGCCTTCTGACCCGAACTTGGCAGGTTCGATTCCGGCTCAGTCCGGTAGTATTTGAAGGTGCTCAAATACAAGAGCCTCGTGTCGTTAGATTTATTGGCACGTAAGAAAACAACTGCGGGACAACATTCTGGCTCCTCGGAGTATTCAAAAACCTTCAGAAAGTAGATAGAGGTACGTAAACCCAATATTATTATAATTATTATTTCCCAATTGTAGTGGTTAGTGTGATTAACTAGAATTTCCGGAGGCCCGGGTTCGATTCCCGGCTGTGCCACGAAATTTGAAAAGTGCTACGATGGCTAGAACGGGATCTACTCAGCCTCGGGAGGTCAGCTGAGTAGAGGTGGGCTCGATTCGCACCTCAGACATCCTGGAAGTGGTTTTCCGTGGTTTCCAACTTCTCCTCCAGGCAAAAGGCGGGATGGTACCTAACTTAATGTTACGGCCGCTTCCTCCCCTCTTTCTTCTCTATCCCTTTCAATCTTCCCATCCCCACAAACGGCCTCTGTTCAGGATAACAGTTGAGGTCGCCTGGGCGAGGTAGTGGTCCTCCTTCCCTGTTGTAACCCACGACCGAAAGTCTCACACTCCAGGACACTGCCTTTGAGGCGTTAGAGGTGGGATCCCTCGCTGAGTCCGAGGGCAAAAACCAATCTAGGAGGGTAAACAGATTAAGAAAGAAGAAAAAGAAAATTATTCACCAATTGAAATCTCCTTGGCTTGGGAGAAGCCCCATTCACTGCAAGTCCATCCAAATTAGAAACAATGTCTCTGCGCACTCTAGGGATGCGAACTTGCGAAGAGTATGGATAAGAGTTGTAAGAGGCTACTTTATTTCACAGTTTTCGAACAGAGTACTGAACCTTTTGATGTTTCAATATTCCCGTTTCTTGAAAGCTCGGATATTTATTCGGATAAGTTATTTCCCAACGTAAATGCATAAAACATGACTAAATAATAACGCAGACCAAAAATATCACTTGAAAACAAAGAATAATGTAATGAATGGCTGAAAATGACAAAATAATGAGGAAAAATAGCAAAAAACGACCTAAAAGTAAAAAATTGCAAAACTGTTGAAAATATGTATGTTATTGGTTTTACATCCCACTAACTACGTTTTCAGTTTTCGGAGACGCCGAGGTGCCGAAATGTTGTCCTACAGGGGATCTTTTACATGCCGGTAAATCTACCGACAAAAGGCTAACGTATTCGAGTACTTTCAAATACCACCGGACTGAGCCAGGGTCGAACCTGCCATGTTGGGATCAGACGGCCAGCGCCTCAACCGTCTGAACTACTCATTCCGGCAGTAGTACGGTGTCTTGGTCTGCAGGTTTAGCAGGTAGCTCTACATAGTCAGCATAAATTAATCTGTCCTCATGAATAATAGGTTTATTTACAAAACAGCCACCAGATTCAATGTCAGTACACTTAGCGTATAGGATACACAAGACACAAAAAGACCGTGTAGCTCAGACACACTCAACAATGCCGAATGTCGCTAGTTCAAGAGTCTATATACTACACAACATGATGCACTATTTCATCGTGCATAAGGATGCGTTCTGTACATGGGGTGAATTCACTCTTCCGAATGCCGCCATAGTGGTATTAGTCGAAGCCGGGGCACTGGCAAACAGTGTTCGACTCAAATGGGTCGGTTGCGCTGTTCCATTCCTTTTCTCTGATTTGTTTTGTTGACTATTATGATCAACATGTAACGTTATGAAAAGTTCAAATCAGCTGTTCAACTTGGCCGATATTTGACCGAGCTCAATAGCTGCAGTCGCTTAAGTGCGGCCAGTATCCTATATTCGGGAGATAGTAGGTTCGAACCCCAGTATCGGCAGCCCTGAAAATGGTTTTCCGTAGTTTCCCATTTTCACACCTTAATTACGGCCACGGCCGCTTCCTTCCCATTCCTAGCCATTTCCTAGCCCATCGTCGCCATAAGACCTATCTGTGTCGGTGCGACGTAAAGCAACTTTAAAAAGAAAAGAACCCCCCAAACTTGCCCTACCCCGCCCCATGTACGGCCTTGACTCCATAATCCAGTATAAGAATATTACACACAATAAACAATTGTACTTCTTGAGGAAATTGTCGATTTGGAATGTTGCAACTACGTGGGTTTTTATTGTTGCACCTGCGTGTTCTTGTCTTTATACGAATTCAGCTCAGTAGCACTCTCAAATACCTTTCGTTATGTACCTTGTTGGATGTAATATCGTGCTTCAGTTGTCTTGAATAATTAATCATTTAATTTCGTGTGGCTATTTCTAGCCGAGTGCAGCCCTTGTAAGGCAGACCCTCCGATGAGGGTGGGAGGCATCTGCCATGTGTAGGTAACTTTGTGTAATTGTGGTGGAGGATAGTGTTATGTGTTGTGTGTGAGTTGCAGGGATGTTGGGGACAGCACAAATACCCAGCCCCCTGGCCATTGGAAGTAACCAATGAAGGTTAAAATCCCCGACCCGGCTGGGAATCGAACCCTGGACCCTCTGAACCGAAGGCCATTGCGCTGACCATTCAGCCAACGAGTCGGACGTCTTGAATAATACATTTACGTAACTGTATTATTCTGATAAAGTCGATATATTGGTAAACTGCCGCCCAAAGTGTTTGAATGAAAAGTTACACAGTACAGAGTGCGCACAAAGTCAGTATAGCCCTACTCATTATTTATTTTTTCAATTGTCAGATACAGTTGTTGGTGCTAAGATACTAAAATATTGGCTGATACAAGTGATTATACGATTGAGGAACGTTTGTTGGCCGCTGAGTAGCAAATCATTTTAAAATGAGAGGTAATCGCTGCGTCGCTCGAGGATCGGACAATGATCCAGCTCTTCTTCCATGGCCACCAAGGATTCCTGATCTAACAACACCCGATAACGTATTTTGGAGTTATATCAAGGAACAGGCTAGGAAGCAGCGGTATATTGGATTAGATGATTTGAAAAATGCGGTGCGCGAAGCTTTCCAGACAATGATCCTAAGGATGTTGCTTTTTTTAATGCTATTTGTTCGGAGTGTCGACCTAGAAAGAACGTTTGACCCTACTTGCACCATACGTCATGAACCTGCGTGTCTTTTGGATATTGCAGAAGTGTAAAGTATTGAATATGAGGAAAGGAACACAAACACCCAGTCCCCAGGCCAGGGATATTAATCATTTACAATTAAAAACCCCTGACCCGGCCGGGAATCGAACCCGGGGCTGCCAGGTGACAGGCGCGCGGGACCGGACAAGGATGTTGCTTAATATGAGCGTCAGAACAAGGCGGCGTATTCAGCTGTGCAGAGGCCATGGAGGGAAACATACAAATGTTTTAGATTCCGAAGATTTAGCATGTAAGTGTAATTAAATAAATATATTAGTATATGTAATTTTATATATCTTGTCCGTTTGAGTTTAATTTGCCGGGCTGAGTGGTTCACACGGTTGAGGTGCTGGCCTTCTGACCCCGACTTGGCAGGCTCCAACCTGAACAGTCCGGTGCTATTTGGAAGTGCTCAAATACGACAGCCTTGTGCCGGTAGATTTACTGGCACGTAAATTAACCCCTGCAGGACCAAATTCCGGTACCTCGGTGTCTCCGAAAACCGTAAAAGAGTAGTTGGTGGGACGTATAGCAATCATTATTATAAGTTTAATTAAATTTAATTGATTATTTGGGTATACGGACTTTTTGCGCACCCTTTATATATCCATACTGAAAGTTTTGTTATCTGTATTACATACTATGCATAACTATGTATCCGATATCTTTTATATTTATGCAATTTTATTTTTAGCTAAATAGTGACAATAAATGAAACTCGAGCTCTTGGTTGTCTGGATAATTTATCTCCCAACTGTGTTGCTGGCGGAATGATCAGTACAATCTGGAGCTTTACCTATGACATTTTCACTGCATTCCTTTCTGTCGTACTTGTACTCGGAGAGAGAGAGAGAGAAATACTCGCGCGATCACTTTCTGTGTCGGGAAGTGTAAAGCCATTGATTTACGAGGTTAAGTCTAGTAGATATCGGTTCATACTTATAATTTATTGCTGTTACAGGTAAGGTCAGGATTGCATAAAGTGCCTGACCGCGGACTGGTGTGGACATTCCCCTTATTGCCTCATCTTTTTCATTGTGAGCCATTAACACATGCAAATCATAACTGGATGAAGGCTATGTCCGATTGATGCAAAAATCCTATCAGGCTCAAACCTGATTATAAGTGACAATTGATTGACCAGTCAAGTCAGAGAGTGCAGAATAAAGTGTGTTAGCGGGAAGTGGATTTGGATTTTATATAGTGTTGAATACATTGTGGCCAAAGCATGGAAGTAGCTTTTAATGAAGTTCATCGCTCTGGACTGAAACAAGCACCGTTTTGTGCTGGTAGTGTACTGCAGCCTCGTATTGTGAAAGGAAGTCCCGTAGCAAAAAAAAAGACACATTTCCTTCTTCCGAGAATGGTAATTAATTAATTATAATGGAAAATTAAAAGCTAAGGCAACGAAGACAGTATAGGGATTATTTGGTGCACAGTTATGGTAAACAGGAATCGTGCGAAGTATATTCTTCAAGTCCGCCTCCCATAAAATATTGGCGTGTGGTCTAGTACAGGTTTTTCGAGTTGGCGGTTACAGACAACCTGGGAGTCTGTGAGAATGGGGGCCTTAGCTGTGGTGAATTGTAATATATAAAACTGCACATGAACCCAACCGCCGGAATTAACCAGTTAAGGTTAAAATCCCCGACCCAGCCAGAAATCGAACGCAGGACCCCTGGGATTAAACGCCCTGCTGATAACCATTTAGCATGGAGTCGGATAGCCTAGCGTCTGTCATGAACAGTCGACACAATGACTTTTGGCTCAGAGGTTCCCGCTTTTGATTCCCGGTCGGTTGGAGATTTTAGCCGCATTTAATTAGTTCCTTTAGCTCGTGGTCTAGGTGTTTGTATTTGTCATTATACAAAACTATTCATATGCATACAACATATCACACAACCAATCATCATAGAAATACGTAAATGTGAATACATCCATCCTCAAAGGGTGGCATCAGCAAGGGCTAGGGCATTCACCCACTAGTGGCAACATAGATCGCACCAATGATCTCATCAGGGTGTGAGAAGAGAATAATAATAATAATAATGATAATAATAATAATAATAATAATAATAATAATAATAATAATAATAATAAAATAACAAGAATCGAAATATCCAACACTGATCTCCTTAAGCATCGATGGCGACAACATCTGAAGAAAATTCGTCCTATCTATAAAATTATTTTCCATTCATTCTAGATTTACTAAACTGGAAACGCATCCCTCCTCCTTAGTGAAGCTATACAAACCTGATTGACTCCGCCAACAGAGACAAAATATTACATGTGCGGAGTATGGTAACCCGACCATATCCTCTATGTTGACTTGAAATATTTAATCATCCATCCTTGGTAAGGCATATTGGATTACAAAGTAGAGAAATAAACAGTGTCCAAGAGATAATAAAAAAAGTACATGAAATGAGTACTTATATTGCCAAAATAAGTAGGTTTGCTTCAAAGATATATATATATATCAGACAGCAACGAATCTTCCAGATTTTACCAAAAAATTTATACGAATATACCCTCCCGTCTGCTGAAGTCTTGTCTAAGTGCTACGATAGTTTCTCAATACGAAGAGTGATCCTTCTAGACAGACGTTAACCAGCTGATAATTAATTTCTTCTTCTTCTTAATCTGTTTACCCTCGAGGGTCAGTTCTTTCCTCGGACTCAGCGAGAAATCCCACCTCTACCACCTCAAGGCAATGTCCTGGAGTTTCAGACTCTGGGTCGGGAATACAACTGGGAAGAATGGCCAATACCTCGCCTGCTGCTATGCTGAAAAGGGTTCTTGTGGGGGGATGGGAAGATTGGAAGGGATAGACAAGGAAGAGGGAAGGAAGCGGCCGTGACTTTGAGTTAGGTACCATCCCGGCATTTTCCTGGAGGAGAAGTGGGAAACCACGGAAAACCACTTCCAGGATGGCTGAGGTGGGAATCGAACTCACCTCTACTCAGTTGACTCCCGAGACTGAGTGGAACCCGTTCCAGACCTCGTACCACTTTATCAAGTTTCATGGCAGGGCCGGGAATCGAACCCGGACCTCCAGGAATAGCAGCTAATCACACTAACCACTACACCACAGAGGCGGCTGATAATTAAGTTACTTTCCAAAATTCTACTTCATTCAGATATTTTTGCGGTTTGCTTTCGGTTTCTCATTATCATATTTTCCCCTCTGTGTCTCATCATATGTATTCAGTATTGCGATGAAATAAATTCAGGTTGCTTAATCGTAAAATTAACCGGTGCGGCTTAGATTCATCAGTTGGAAACCGCACATCTCGAAGACACTGTCGGGCTAGTTAATCCGTCTTGTGTCTAGTTTGTTTCTACGATGAGTCACCCCAAAGTGAATGTTTCTTGAGCTGACCTATTAGCTTCTTCTTAGCTCTTAGACGTAAATATAGTGAAGAACATCTTCATAAGTGTGTTTCCTGGCCTTCCACGACGGCATTTTACCCTCTAGTAGATTGCTACTCTGTGCTTGTCACAAGGATTTCCTCCCCTAGATACGCCTGATCAAGTGCCGTTCCACGTAAACTCGATCTAGCTCATCTGCGCTGGACCTCTTTGTACCTAGTTTATTTGTTACAAACGTTTCCAGCACCTCATCTCAAAGGCAGCTGATTTCTTAGACCCTGATTTATAAAATTAACCTCGTGTTTTATATTGATCCTTTTCATACCTCATCGCACATTTAATTTTTAATCTTATATTTTAAATTTCGCAAACAGAACGCCGAGTAAAGTCGATTGGTCACAGACTCAATGCGGGGAAGGTTGAGAATCTCCGGTGGGGAATGGGCAATGTAATACTTACCACTGATGCAGGAGGGTAACTAGTGAAACGTGGGTTAATTTCACAGCGTTTTGAATCACATATTAACTCGTTCAGCGGTCAGACAGTTAAGTCAAGATGTCGAATGGCGCGGTCACGACAAAAATGTGTCACAAATCGTGACTTTGCTTTCCGTTCTTATGGTATTGCGTGATCGCAGCTGTCAGTTAACCGATAACACTGCCTTATATTAAATTTCAATAGAACTTTTAATTACTTTCGGTATATGAACTAATTCTAAATTACATGACAATATAATAGGCAGTAATTTACTCTCAAAAACAAGCACTTTTTTAGAGTTTGTTTTACGTTAGTACATAAATAAATATCCACTTCTGTGGTGTAGTGGTTAGTCTGATTAGCTGCCACCTCCGGAGGCCGGGGTTCGATTCCCGGCTCTACCACGAAATTTGAAAAGTGGTACGAGGGCTGGAACGCGGTTCGCTCCGCCTCTGGAGGTCAACTGAGTAGGGGTGGGTTCCATTCCCACCTCAGCCCTCCTGAAAGTGGTTTTCCGTGGTTTCCCACTTCTCCTCCAGGCAAATGCCGGGATGGTACCTTACTTAAGGCCACGGCCAATTCCTTCCCTCTTCCTTGTCTATCCCTTCCAATCTTCCCATTCCCCCGTAAGGCCCCTGTTCAGCATAGCAGGTGAGGCCGTCTGGGCGAGGTACTGGTCATCCTCCCAGTTGTATATCCGGACCCAGATTCTGAAGCTCCAGAACACTGCCCTTAAGGCGGTAGAGGTGGGATCCCTCGCTGAGCCCGAGGGAAAAACCGACTCTGGAGGGTAAACAGATTACGAACGAACATAAATAAATGCATACTCGCAAATAATAAGAAACTCGGCTAATTGAATAACGTAAATGTAGTTTCAGAGCCGAAACAAATCTTGAAAGCAGTGGAAAATTTTTGCCAGATTTACAATTTGCTTTATCGAGCTTAATAGCTGCAGTCGCTTAAGTGCGGCCAGTGTCCAGTATTCGGGAGATAGTGGATTCCTGGACCCACGGCCTAAAAGCGCAAAACGCTGACATGATTTGTAACGCCGGCCGTGAAAGCCTCAATTGCTACATGAGTGGGTTCGAACCTCACCGTCGGCAGCCCTGAAGATGGTTTTCCGTGGTTTCCCATTTTCACACCAGGCAAATGCTGTGGATGTACATTAATTACGGCCAGCGGAAAGCAACTTGCAAAAAAAAAAAATGCTGTACGTTGCTCCGATACAGATAGGTTTTATGGTGACGGTGGGGCAGAAGGGGGCTGATTGGCAGAACACGTCCCACAGGACTTGGACTGAACACCCAATTTTCCGTAATTATCTGCGTTATTATGCGTCGTACGATGTGAAAACGTACATGGCACAAAGGAAATGAAATAATATATTCTTAAACGTTTCTTATGTACATCTTTTGACAGACTAATGTAACGAAAACACATTTAAGAATAACCTTCCTATAAATACCAACTCCATATGTTTACAATGACATCGTATGCCCGTAATAATACAACTACATCATGTTTCCTCGATGTTCGGTTACATTAGGTGGAGTTAATTTTCCAGCCGAGTGAAACATTATGCATCCTCTGATTTTCTTCTGTTATGGATCCTTCAAATAACTGTAGGTCTGCGAGCGTGTCCTTCGCTGGCTGCAGATCATGAGGCCCGTAGCAAATAGTAATTTTCTCCGTAATTTGAAGAGTAAGTGAAATTATGCATATAACAAAAGTTATTTAAAATGAAGGGCTGTTTCACGTAGGCCTATAGTCTACAGATTTTACATATAATCAATAACGTACTAGTGAATGGAAAAAGTGGTCTTCCTATAAACCCTCAGTCTATTGAACGAGTTTTTAAGCTGCTCGTTGATGAGTAGACTTTAAATATGAAGTTTTGTCGAAACAATGAAAGAGAAAATAAATAAATAAATAAATAAATAAACTCTTCTTGTCTTCCTATAGAAGCCCAGTCTGTTCAGTTATTTTTAAATGATATGCATATTGAAAACTGCTCCTGGATGAATAGACTCTAAATATGAAGTTTCTTCGGGTTATGTTCAGTCATTTACCCGTGAGGGTAGAACAAACATACAGACAAACAAACAAACAGACTCGAAAGCTAAAAACTATCGATACGATCTTAAGTTGACTTGAAATTAAATATATCAAAATATGGGGAAATAAATGATATTAGAGACAACGAACTCCCAACAAATATATTTATAAGATGAAGGTGCACATTTTCATAGATATTTCTAATTTATGTTATTTGGGAAAATTAGTCTACACTTATATGAATTTAGGAGGAGTTTAAATAACATTTACTATAAATTGCCCTGAACACTACCTATCACTTTACTAACGTTCTGAAAGTACACGTGCTTATTGACGAAGTGTGAACTGGACACATTAAAAGGTAGCGTGCGTTTTTGCCTCCCATGCTCATTATGTATTTGGCCGGTGTGTTAAGACCGGATGCCCTTCCAAGTGATTCTTGAGCTGAAAATCTAGACCCAGGATCGACCGGGATTCGCACCTCGGCCTTCTGGGTGGGAAGCCAGCAGCTAAATCACTGAGCTAATCACGCCCCCAACTGGATAGGCTATTTGTTAGACTCGTTCGATGAATGGTCAGCGTACTGGCCTTCTGTTCAGAAGGTCCCAGGTTCGATTCCCGGCCCAGTCGGGGACTTTAATCTCTTCTGATTAATTCTTCTGGCTCGGGGACGGTGAGTATGTGTCCGTCCCAACGTTCGCCTCATCATCATATTCAGACAATATATGACACTACCAACCACCACAGGAATACGCAATAGTGATTACATCCCTCCATATAGGGTTGCGTCAAGAAGGGCATCCGGCCGTAAAACAGGGCCAAATTCACATGTGCGTCGCAGTTCACACCTGCGACTCCACAGGTGTTGGAAACAGCGGTTGGAAAAGAAGAAGAATGCTAATTCTTCAGTATAAGAGACTGCGCTGTGTTGTTTTTGTCAAGAAGTGTTCGGTTAGTTTTGTTTCATGCACATGTCAGTTTTGTTCAGTTTAACCTTCTTAGTAGTGCAGCTGTCTTGCTTTACCCAGGAGGTATCACAGGGAGATGAAGAGAGGGTAACACCGATTTTCATCCTAAAATTACGTCCTGATTCTCTCCCTAAAAATTGCACAGACCTTTTTCCTCCCAATTTGACATCATCTATCTTTACGTGTAATTTGATTTCTTCCACAGGAGATATTCTCTAAATAGGACCACAATATTCCGACACATACGCATGGTGTATTTACATAATATGTATTCAGTGCGAAGAAATATATTTTTCTCACCAGTTCCTCGAATTTTTTAAAAACGAATCCTAACTTCTGGACGTCAGAGGTGAAATATCGTAAATGCAAAAAAGAAGATGTTGAGGTTTTTATCGTGTATGACTTGTTTGGTCGTGTATTATTATGGGTGCACTATTGTATGTTTCGCAGACTTGCAGATAAGCTATGTAATACTATTGTGTGTGCAACGAGAAACTAGCGATAAACAATAGTATGTGATCATCCGACAGTTCAGTCTTCTGCCGTCTGCAGCTCTCCTTATCACAGGCCCTCTCAAGGTGCATGCACCAGTGCAATGCACGGCGCAAGGTGCAAAAGACGACTTCACTAGGTTGACCAGAGTGCAGAGCCCCCACTCCTTGATCTTGAAAAATAGCGCTGTCTCTCTCTTTCTCTACGCCTGTCTCGCTTGCTCCGTCCGTCTCCCCTTTCCTCAGTTGCTCTGAAGCGCTCCGCCGTCCAAGCAGAGGTGAGTCGAGCTTAGCCGAGTCGCCCCGAGACAAAACGCTGATCCGAACTGATCCGAACTGAGCCGAGTCGGACCGATGCAGATGCACTGTGCACAGAACCCCTGCACCTGGGTTTACATGCGTAAGAGTTTGGGCGTTTGAGAGGCCCTGCATTATCATATTGGATCTTACGGTAGTTTAGCATGGTCAGAACTTTCGATTCGACCTGCCTTAAAAGTAATAAAATATGCGCCTCTTCAGCATCTGTCTGCTTTCCTTTGAACTTAGTGAAATATCACTTACGATAGTTTTCCTCTGACGGCCATAATTAAGATCTTTAAAACCTTTTTGTATCTTCTACATAGAAATACTCCGAAGAACCTTGTGAGACATGGCACTGCAATGCTGTGAAATAGTGATCTCTAATACTACATACTAATTAATTAAATTTCCGGCTTTTTTATGTATTTTTAGTCGGAACTGGGTGGACAACGATAAAATTCGTTTTTATTTCAGTGTCTGCTTGTACTTTGTGTAAAACATATAATACGAACACGTTTAAAAAAATTATTTGGCATTCGGCAAGTAGCCATGCAGCCAGCAAAACATTATTTATAAATACATAAAGTACATACCATATATAGAATAAAATATAAAATAAGAGTTTTGTCTGTACATTGCCCAGAATTTGAAAATAATGGTATTTCTGTATCGGTCATGTCCATAGTAACAAGAAAATGCACTTTTTGCTTTTCCGTAATGTCTGTCTGTCTGTCTGTCTGTCTGTCTGTCTGTCTGTCTGTCTGTCTGTCTGTCTGTCTGTCTGTCTGTACACGCAACACGAGAAAACGGCTGGAGAGAATTTAATGAAAATCGGTATGTGAAGTCGCGGGATGAGCCTCTACACTCTCAGCTATAAATCATTTTACTCACGCTGAGTGAAATGGTAGTTTAGGGGAAGGCCTAAAATTGAATTCTCAACTATTTATGTTATTAGTGGTCGTATTTTAAAGAAAATGGGTATGCAAAGTCGGGGAATAAGTTGCTACAACCTAGGCTATCAATAATTGTATTCACGCTGAGAAAAATAGTAGTTTAGGGGAAGGCCTAAGATTTAATTCTCAAATATTGTTATTAGTAGTCCTATCTTGATGAAAATCGGTATTCAAAGTCAGAAAATAAGTCGTCATAGTCTAGGCTGTAAATTATTTTATTCACGCTGAGTGAAATGGTAGTTTAGGCGAAGGCCTAAAATGTAATTCTCAAATATTTCTTATTGGAGGTGTAATCGATGAATGCTACATAACTAAGGTTATATAGTATTAAATTTCCTATTATTCATGTTTTATACATTGTTATCGTACTGGCTATCATCACAAAGATATTCATGAATTAGGATTTCTGTTACTAAGTCCATATCAGCGCCGAGTAACAAGAAAATGGGTAAGCAGTATTTAATGAAAATAAGAAACTACAGTTTACGGTATAAAATATTTTACAAATCACAGAGTCGAAAGAAAATTAAATGTGAAGGCCTACAATATAGGAAGCTCATAACATTGATCAACAATACCATTACATTGACCATTGTTTGTCGTGATGTGCTTTGTGTCTTCTGTTGCCCCTCATCTCCGGTAGATAGGATTACTGCTGCGTACAGAGTATTTTTATTTGATTTACGTCGCACCGACATAGATAGGTTTTATGGCGTCGATGGGATAGGAAAGGGCTAGGAGTGCCTTAGGCCTTAATTAAGGTACAGGCCCAGCACTTGACTGGTGTAAAAGTGGGAAACCACAGAATACCATCTGCAGCACTGCCGACAATGGAGTTCGAATCCACTATCTCTCGGATGCAAGCTCACAGCTGCGCACAGCTAACCGCACGGTCAACTCTCCCAGTCGTACAGAGTGTAACAGCCTGCCTGAATATTGATGGAAAGTAGCTGGGGAGTTAGATAACTTTCTTCTTTAGCATGCAATTCCCCTGGTTTATAAATTTTCTGATACTACTGGTACGTAACACACTGGATCATCATAGCATTCGGACTATTCAATCCCTACTCTGAGGCACTGATTGGAATGAACAGTGTGCATATTTAGCAGAATAATGGCAGATGAATGTTCATGGCAATCTGCAGCCTAGTCATCCCAGCTCTGGAACTTTGGACTATTAGATTGGCACCGCAATCTAACCGCAGCACGGTTCGTTAAAAGTGATAAAACGTGCGGCTTTCCATTTGATCGAGTATTTTATATGATAGCATTGCTTTTAATCGCTACATTCTTACTTACGTTTTTGTAATGACCTATGTTGAAAAACCACAAAGTCAGTCTTTCTGAGAATCCCGTAGCGAAGCACGGGTACATCAGCTAGTATAGAATAAAACTATATCTAAAATGCATCCAACAGATGAAATAGCTCAATACAAAGGAAATACAACTCATTTTATTCGGTTCGCAGTACAAAAACGTTAGGACGTGAAGAGTACAAGCAACCGTTAAGTTTGGCGTGAAAACATTCTCATGAATTCGTGGTTTGGATAACACTGAATTTCTTCAACACATGGAATTGGTAATCCGTAATTTTTTGTCAGATAGTCACAGAATGCTCTTACCTTTTCTCAATTAGGCATCTGCGTGTTGCGTCTGGTTGTTACTTTCTGATGAGGAAGTAATTGGGATAGCCTATTACAAATTTTGTTCTGTGGGGAATAGGGAATAAAATCTGGGTGTGGGAGTCGAGAGTCTTCCGAAGTCTTCATTGAAGATTCAAAAAGGGATTCCCATTCAGTCAACATGCACTGATTCTAGTCGAAAGCGCAATCAAAGTCGTCAGGATTCAACCCGAGTTGGAACTCCAGGGCACCAGTGCTTCCATCTAATATTTCCATGGGGTGGTACAAATGAGTTCCTTTTTCAGAGTTCATTATATTACTTTCAAACATCTCTCTTTGTATAGCAGTTGCATAAAAGAACAAAAGGTTTTATTATATAGCATCGTACTTTAATACCTCTGTTGCTAAGGCTCTTGACATAAACATTCCTTTGTATTAATATATTCTAATTTTGAACAAATGTGATCTTTTCTTGTCCTTGTTTTTTGACAAATCCTGTGAATAAAAGCTCTATTGTCTGTAGCTTGCAGAGCAAAATTAATCTTTTCAACCAATAGAAAACATTCAGTTATCTCCTGCATTTAGTCGATTACACTTAGGGCCTGTACTACGACAGCCAGATAAAAGTGCGGTATAAATTTATTTGCCAGTTTGGACATTTATCTGGAAGTTCGGGTGAAACCGCGTACTACGACTTTCGTTTATGTGCAATCTGGGAAAATATTCTCGAGTATAGCTATGCCGAAGTTGGAGAGGCTGTTAACGCTCTTATCTGGGACTTAGCCCTCATCGGGGACGCTACCGTAAAGAATCAAGATGGCTACTCATGAAGATTAATCTACATCTGCATGATGCTGTGCGAAATTAAGTTGCTACAATGTAATTTATGTATATATTTATGAAGTATGTCATGCTTCCTGTCCAGCTATCACAGAATTCTAAAAGATTTCCCAAGCTAGAAAGTTGTTGCTACTGAGTATATCAGTAGTACACACGCAGCTCATCACAAGATTCATGGGTAGCCGTGGTCGTTAGGGCAGCAAAGTTTGCTGATAAGCATTTTTTCGTGGGTTCGAGTCCCAATAGTTTAACATTTTTTTACCTTGTAAATTGTAGTCGGTTGGGTACTAGAGGCGATAGCACACATTTCCTAGTCATTAAAATGCGTGTCAAAAAGTGTGGGTTCTATTCCAAATCTATCCGCGACGCACATATGGAGTAAAGGTATACGACGTTGTTCATGGCGATTCGTCCGTCGAATGAAGATGTTAAGGAGGTTATATTTCTTTTACTTCATAACAACTTGCTACGAAAGTATTTACGCTAAAGTGAGATAAATGCTTGCCAGTTACTATTCCCACGTTGTATTGAAAAGAAAGAAACTAACTACTTATTCAATGAGCAAACAATTTTTGAATTAATAATAAAATTAATGATCCCACGCTGCATCAATGGCATTAATTGCGAATATAAACTTTACTTTCGACGTAACGCGCAACCTCGTAAATAGTACTAGACAAAAAAGATACATAACCTGAATCTTAACTTTTGCGTCCAGGTTACATTTATTTTCTATAACAGTTTCAGTTTCGTTATACAGTTAATTAATTTTAACATTTCTTCGTATGTGTATATTTCAGTCCTAATTCTGTTTTTGACCTGGACTTCCACATTATAGCTTAATAAAAGTCTGATATTGGACTATAGTAATACAATTTCAAAAGGAATAGAGCTAAACAAGCGAAAACACAAGGGAACACGTGTACCACCGCGCTAAATTTCACTATATTTTCAGTAACCTTATTACCAACCCAATAAAAATGTTACTACATCTTCCGCATTACAATACCGTAGTTAAAATCCGTTGGTAGTACGCAAGAAAATATTTAACTTCTAGTTTGCAAAACTGCAGCCTACGTATCTGGCTGTTTATCTGACAGTCGTAGTACAGGCCCTTAATCTTGTACAGATGTTATCAATACGTTGACTGCAAATGGTTTAAGGGGAAGGCTTCAGACAAAGTAGAGAAATCTGCCTCCAAGTAAGGTTTCACAGTCGTGTACAGTCACTAGAATAATCGAATGGCATTGCATAAGTTTTTCGTTGGTAAATTAATCTCAGAAAAAAACAGTATTTGTCGTGGGTATCCACAAGGTGAATTATATCTGGATAATAATTGAAATTAAGTCTTATAAAATAGTAAATGCGAGGAACGTACAGTGCCATACGCTCATTATGTTTTTCAGTAAGTAAAGTAAAACTCGTGTGCTCATCTCGAGGTGGCCTCATCTGCTATGCTGAACAGGGGCCTTGTGGGGGGCGGATGGGAAGACTGAAAGGGACAGGCAAGGAAGAGGGAAGGAAGAGGCCGTGGCCTTACGTTAAGCAACATCCGGACATTTGTCTGGAGGAGAAGTGAGAAACCACGATAAACCACTTCGAGGGTTGTTGAGGTGGAAAACAAACCCCACTCTACTCAGTTGACTTCCCTCCCTCGACACGGCTGCATGCTCCTTGTCCTGACCTGCCTCACTGTCATGCGCAGATCTCTGTCGTTTTCTAAGATCGTTTGCTGATCCAACCCACTTCCCTCCCTTATGCTTGCTGAGCCTCCTTTCATCTTGCGTTATTTACACGGAACACGAAATATCGAACAACTATACAGAACAAAACATGACAAACACCCTGCACTCACTCTCTATTACCCGAAGTTTACCAGAAACCCAACACCTTCACACCCTCCTTATACACTATATTGGCCCCGAACCCAAAATATCTAACAACACAAAACATATGAAACCCCTACGTGCACTACTATTAAACATAATGTCATCATTGCTCTAACACCGAGCTAGGTAGCTGCAGTCACTTAAGTGCGGCCAGTAACCAGTAATCGGGAGATAGTGGGTTCGAACTCCACTGCCGGCAGCCCTGAACATGGATTTCCGTGGTTTCCTATTTTCACACCAGGCAAATGCTGGGGCTATACCTTAATTAAGGCCACGGCCGCTTCCTTCCCATTCCTAGGCCTTTCCTATTCCATCGTCGCCATAAGACCTATCCGTGTCAGTGCGACGTAAAGCAAATAGCAAAAATAAAATAAAAATGCTCTAATACAACTGCAGTAGTCACACATGATAACTCCCCTCTGCGTCCAAGTGTCTCTTGCGCATTAATCACATATCCAATTGCTTTATTTCCTTTATACATGCTTTCTTCACTGCACTTAAATACAAACTTATATTAACTACCATTTTACACTCTTTTACCACCCATTCAACAATTTTATTTTCATTACTAGCTGATTTAACAATTCCCGCTGACATTCACTCAATATTTCCCTCTCATATTTTGCGTTTCTTTTCATATTGATAACAAATGCAGATCTCCCCTCACCTCACCACACATTATACATCGGGTATTGTCCTTTTTGCGGATCCATCCCTTCTTCTTGTATAAGCCCAACATCCACCATAATAAACCTGTTCTACATTACTAACACTTAACCTCGTTACTTAGCTTATCCTGTTAAATATACTTAGGGTCACAGTCCACCGACATTCCTCCATCTGACTTTGCATTTGGACATCCTTTACCCTCTTTATAATAATTCTCCAAAACTCTCTTCGCCTTTTATCCAAATCCTCGTACCGTATGTACCCTAGTCCCGAATTTTCCACATTAATTTTGACCTTCACCAACCGTCTCTCCCCATACATACTTTGCATCCGGGAGATAGTAGGTTCGAATCCCACTATCGGCAGCCCTGAAAATGGTTTTCCGTGGTTTCCCATTTTCACACCAGGCAAATGCTGGGGCTGTACCTTCATTAAGGCCACGGCCGCTTCCTTCCAACTCCTAGGCCTTTCCTATCCCATCGTCGCCATAAGACCTATCTGTGTCGGTGCGACGTAAAGCCCATAGCAAAAAAAAAAAACATACATACTTTTGAGCGTTAACTGTGCAGTCGAGAAGCCGCATCAACGTCTTACTAAATTTACAAGTTATCTGATTTAGAGTGTCCCTTCCTTTCTCCAATCCCCACAATTCAGCTCCGTAGAGTACTATGCTTAGCACCAATGATTTTTACACCACCCTTTGCAGGTTATAATTTATTCCCGGGTATTTGTTCTCCAATATCTTGACAACCGAAAGAGTCGTTATCACCTTCCATTTTGCCCTCTTAATATGATCTTCCCATCTTCTTTTATTTTGTTTATATGCGCCCCCAGATATTCCAACTTTTCTGCCTCTTCAATCATCTCCCTCTGAACCACCCATTTCCTCCTTTTCTTTCTCGTTCTGTTCTTTCGGCCTACCATCGCCTTCGTCTTATTACAGTTAACTTTCAGGGACCATTTACTAGCATACTCTGAGACCACATTTAAATTTCTTTGTGAACCCCACCCTGTTAGAGTCATTAATAGCACATCGTCAGCAAAAATCAATCCTGGGATCTCTTGACAGCATAGAATCGGGCAAGCCCATTTATCCCATCCATGTCCTTGCAAAATATTATTTTTAAATAATAAAAATAGAATCGGAGTTAGTTTACAATCCTGCTTCAAGCCAATCTTGCATTCAATAGGGTCGTTTACTATACCTTCTTCCAGTTTAATACAACAGTAAGATTTATCATGTATGGCCTCAATCGCACAGATCATCTATCATGAGCCCTCCTTCCCTAATTTTGCTACTAACGCGCTTCTACTCACTGTGTCAAAAGCTTTTTCGAAATCAGTGGCAGCTATTTATACTTTACCTCCTTCCTTATTCAAATATTTCTCCAAGACCGTCTTAACTATGTTTATATTACCTGACGCCTTTTTGCCCTTTCTAAAACTACCTTAGAAAATTGACAATATCGACCGCTCACCAGCCCAGTTCCTTAGCCTGTTCGCTAATATACCCGTATAAATCTTGCTCAAGGAGTCCAGTAAAGTTATTCCTCTATAATTACTCGGGAGATTCCTCTCTCCTTTATTCTTGTAGATTGGGCATACAATCCCAATTTGTCGCTCTTTTGGGAACCTACCACACTAGGAAATCTTGTTGAACAACTTTACTATGCACTTCATCATCTGTCTACATTTCCCTATTTCTTTCCAAAATTAATGATTAATTCCATTTCTTCCTCCTGCTGATTTGGTCCTCAGTTTTCTATCACCTCCATTACCTTTTGCACCCCCTCCAGGCTTTCCATAATCTTTTAGAGCCCTCATGACTACTTTCCTCATTTCCTTGCCCTCTTTATTATATCCCACTCATAAATCCGTACATCTACTCCCGTCTGTATGACGTTCTTCCCTCTCATTTCTCTCCACCTATCTCTCCCTCCTAATAATTTGCGAAAGTACTCCACCCATGAATCATAGTCAATTTTCGGTTTCTCAAACCTATTTCCCTCCTTACTAATTTTATTCACACTCTCCCACTACCTTTCATGTTGTTTCATTCTGCACTCCGTATTTATCGCCTCTGCTTGCTCCCTCAGATATAATTTCTTTCTCTCTGCAATTTTATTCTTATATTCCTTCCTTAATCTACAAAAAATTCTTTTTGCACCCCCTCCATGCTTTCCATAATCTTTTGGAGCCCTATTGACTACTTTCCTCATTTCCTTGCACTCTTTATTATACCACCTGTCTTCTCCTCACTTCTTTCTTTTCTTAAACCTAGCTATCTCAGCTACCGTCTTTATTGGATATTCCATCAACTCCACCGCTCTATCCCTGTTATCCTCCCTTAAAGTACCTCCCATCCTAGCTTAATAAATTGCAGGTCATTTTCCATAAGAGTGTCTAATTCAAAATTTTACTCTTCTGACCACTTATATTTAATATATATCCTACCCTTATCTATACACCTTCATTTCCCTCCTTCCGCTTCCCCTCTCTCTCTTCTTCACAGCTTGATATATACTGGGGTATGATGGATTCAACCCAGTCGCCTATTTCTACCCTCTTTATTCTATCCAACATGCCCTCCGAACTAACTATCATCTCCATAACACTTCACCCTGAGATGTAATGTACTGTGCGTCAATTTCCCCTCTTTATCCCCGTCCCACCAGCTGTTCAAAATAAATAGGTTATCTGCCACACATAATTCTAACAATTTTAACCCATAACTATCCTTTTTATATATTCGCTACGCCTGATTCCCCTCATCATCATACCCTCTTTGCTATATGTTGGGCATATTATAGCCTATTCTAGCATTCTAGTCAGCTAACAACAACATCCTGTATTCCTCATATTCCCGCCAACGACACATATTACCAATAATAGATCCTCGAAAATTTTTCATTAGCGTACGGCGAACCCTTACGATGATTATATAGAAAAGCCAAGCAAACATTCTTCTCGCTCTCTTTCTCTCTCCCCATATGAAACCCGATCCAAACCACCTCTTCCATCTCATTTTCAATGTCATCGATTAATTCACTAATTCCTTCCTTTATTAAAACCACTATACCCCTGGAGTCCTACACTTCATCCTCTCTTTCCTTTTCCTTTTGTCCTTGACCACGTCTCTAACAGGACCACAATATCGAAACTCTCTACTAATTTTATCACTCCTTCATTCGCCATCTTACTTAACAAGCCTTCATGTTTACAAAACCTCTTCCAATCTAGTTATAAGATTTCCTCCCCTGCCTATCCCCATCCTCCCCCTCTGCTACATTGCTTGATTTACTTATTGTTATTATCGCCCTCTCCGTTTCCACATCAGTTCCGTTTTTCTAGGCATTTTATGACACTCTTTATCCGTCTCTTCCTCCCGACCTTTATATTTCTTTCCCGTCAGGTCTTCCAAACTCCAACATCTTCCTCTGTCCTATGCCTCGCTTCTTTCTCTTTCTTCTCGTGCTCCCTCACCTCCTCCATGTACCTGCACGCTGTCGACAACACTCGCCAGTTCATCACTTTCCCCTACCACTAGTGACTACTGACCTCTCGTATCCGCACTTGCGCTATCCTGGACTTTATCTTCTTCCGTGCCGCCGCCTCCTGTCTCGTCACGGACATCCGTTCGCTCTGCGACATTCCTTTCACCTTGTCTCGTCATCAAACACCCCTCGTGTTTATGCTTTTCATCTATTTCCTGTAACTTATCCACTGACCAAGTTCTAGACCGCCTTCCATTCCCCACCACCAGCTGTTGGCTCCTGATGTATACGCTCAGTCCTCGACTCCTGGCTATCACTAAGTGCTTCCTTAAAATTCTAATGTTCTTACTTCCTTCACTCCCCATGTCTCTTTCCACCCACAGTTTTTCACTTTGTAAATTTCCTGCGCTTCTCACCACAATATCGGCCATCAAGGTGGATAACAATACATAACATAACATTTTTCTGCGAAATTTCACGTACAAAAGAGGATGTGATTTACGATTATTATTAATATTATTATGAGTCGGTGTAAAATAAATCAGGATTTACTGTCTGACCGCTCGCTGAGCTTAACTGTATACTTCTGATACTCTTACAAAAATATATTTCTTTGATTGTCCTTAAAGATGGATAAACATCGTTGCAGATCAGTACAGGATGGTTCTGCAACTCCCAATTTGAACTGTTTAGAAACTCACGTGTCAGGTTGGCTGAGTTAGAACTGATATTACAGTGCCGTAATAATAAGCTTCTTCTCAGCAGTTCAGGTCTTTATCTTTGACAATTTCAGGCGCTGATATGATCATTATATTACACAACTCAATGCTTGAACATTTTTACCATCACCCCTGTCTTCTCACATCTTATATTGTGACATTACAGTGGATATGGGGTACGACAGTACGACTGTAATGAAAAGCAGGGTGTACTTGCTCTACGGAGCAATTAGAATGAAATATGGAACATTGCTTATTTATATACGGAATGAAAATATATAGGATGTTAGGCCAATTAGAAATATTACTAACTGTAATTAAAAATATAAAAAGAAAAATACAAAATATACAAAAATACAAGTATCTAAGTGGACACAAAACAGACAATGAAATAAAAGTTAATTACGTAACTATGGTAATAAAAACAATGAATATAATAAATATAAAATATAATCAGAAAACAGGAACTGACAACATGGGACTTTTTTTTGCTATTGGCTATGTCTTATGGCGACGATAGGATAGGAAAGGGCTTAATTAATGTGCAACCCCAGCATTTGCCTGGTGCGAAAATGGGAAACCACGGAAAACCATCTTTAATGCTGCCGACAGTGGGGTTCGAACCCACTATCCCCCGAATACTGGATACTGGCCGGACTTAAGCGACTGCAGCTATCGAGCTGTACGTCATAATAGAATTCCATTCATGTCTTGTAGGTTTAATTTCTCTAGGTCTGTGCTTTTTGGCACATTTTCCCCACTTATTGTGTTATTCCTTTAGAGTTAATCCTTAAATCTATAGGTAATTATCTGCAAAATATTTAATAGCAGGCGTACCTTGAAAGAATTAAACTACAAAATACATAACAACTTCGCAGCTCCTATGAAAAGAAATCAAGTAACAAGATTAACACAGCTTCGGGACTGCACCCCAGTTTTCCTACACAACATATAAGAATGTAAAAAATAACAAACAATACACTCCATCACTACTAAGCGAACAAAAGAAGAATAAGTACACAAATAATCAACATCATATGTAATAGGATTCAAATTATGAAAATTTCCTGAGCTAACATATAACAATCTATAAAAATTATCTTCCTTTGTTTGGTCAAACATAAAAGCCAAAAATAGAATTAGTGAATAAAAATAATTTACACTAACCTTAAGCAGCCCTTCGATGGTTAGAATTCAGTGAAACGACTCTAACTACAAAAATTACCTTCACATACCAATACTCGTGTTTTCAAGTAATATTTCTTACTATGCACTCGGTAGCCTAACAGTTCTCATGTGGATGTTGCTATCGCGATAAGTATAACGTTATACTGAACTGGGCTGAACTAAACTATCTTTCAATAATCATATCGTATCGATGATCCGCACGCATTAACTGTACCGGAGGCAGTGGGGTTTCCTACGTAAATCAACGGACCCAACAAAATGCAATTTCTTTAGTGTTAGTATTGTCGAAATTTCACGGTTAAGCCACATATTAACTTTAATCCTATAATTCAATCGTCATATTTCGAAGATGTATTGTTATACAAAAGATTACCAACATTATAAGACATTACATCACAATCACTACACATAATCTTATATTTCTAAGAATTCGACCACATAACACATTCATATTCCAAATATCTCATCATCGTCACCACGTTATTACCACCTTAACACAGTTAAATACATTTTGGGATGAACGATTGGAGTAAATCTTCTAATAATCCTACCGTAGTTTCATAGAGAAATCATGAATATATTTCTGCCAAACATTATATTTATCCTTGGGTAGGTATTCGGGTCAATATTATTTCTAAATTACGGATTGGTTTGGGGGTTTATTGGAAGTCGAAACATTGATTTTACTCTCCCACAAAATATACATGGCCCACCTTAACGTAAAACTACCAGCCTCAAGGGAAATCATTTTTCTAAAAAGATTTTTCTCACGTGCAACTTTTCGATAGGAGAAAAACAAGAGAGTTGTCATTAACGGACTGTTTTACAGGCTGCCATATCATTTCAAATTAGATTGAATACTTCAACTACCGGGCGAGTTGGCCGTGCGCGTAGAGGAGCGCGGCTGTGAGCTTGCATCCGGGAGATAGTAGGTTCGAATCTCACTATCGGCAGCCCTGAAAATGGTTTTCCGTGGTTTCCCATTTTCACACCAGGCAAATGCTGGGGCTGTGCCTTAATTAAGGCCACGGCCGCTTCCTTCCAACTCCTAGGCCTTTCCTATACCATCGTCGCCATAAGACCTATCTGTGTCGGCGCGACGTAAAGCTCCTAGCAAAAAAAAAAAAAAAAAATACTTCAACTGCAGAGCCAGTTTACTCTTTTAGATGATTGATAATAAGGAAGGTTATCGTCAATGTTTGGTTTCATGAGTCTTCAATCACAGCGCCACTGCCGGTTTCAGAAATAGGGAGAAATAAGAAGAATTACGCACAACTTCCGACCAGGAACTGTATCGTTCAAAAAACTCTTGTGATCTACCCCATCCTGTCTGCACTTTGCTCAGCTTTATCGTACTTCACGTTAGTGCCACGCGCTTCTGTAAAAGAATATCAGTTTAACATGCCATATTAAACGTTTGAACACAGGCATGTAACTTCGCATAAATTCATTAAGGAATCGTAAAATCGATTACCAGTTCCAGTGCAAAGAACGGGTACATATGCTAGTATGCCATACATTTTGAATCTTTATTATTATACTGTTTGGAAACTCTCTCGCCTCAACGTAGATCAACATAGACAATAAAATTGTAGGACTCGATTTCTTTATATTACACGGACACTCTAATTGAACAGATTTTATTTCAGTCTAGGTTTCAAATCTCTTTAAGTTATTAGATTAATTACGTCATACGATATCTATCGATTCCAACATGATATCATCATCTTAATGCCAGTTTTAACCATAATAATATTTTATTTGCTAATTTCAAGGGCTCTTCTCCTGACCAAGGTTTTTTCATCAAACTCCAGCATATGCTATTAATTGTGTCTGTTTGTTATGTTCTAGGAGACCGTGACTTCTATTTCATGTTAATCCACTGTCACTGTCCACCATTCGTATAGCTCGTACGTTGCAAAGGCGATATTTATTCCCATATATACATTTTTTTAACTTAAATCTTTAAAGATAAATGTAGAAAATCCGACGATGTATATCTTCGGCTTATAATAGATTTATGGACTAATTTATTTCTTTTATAATGTTGCGAAAGCTTTAAAAATCAGATTAGTATGCGTTTGCTGGCGAGATGTAGTGTTTACAGTGCACTACGTCTTCTGGTATGGGCTAGAATAATCTTGTTACTTTCATTGACCTGTCTCAGTCTTATCCTTGGCTTTGACAATATGAAAGTGACTGGGGTATGAGCGATGCTAGTAAGACCATTCCTTATGCAGCCAGTCCCTGTTATGAATGGTATGAAAATATCACTCATAGGGTTGGTTGGTGCATGCATTTCGGTGGGCTTGTCAGACTGATACGTGAGCAACTTCTGGCTCAGTGAGGTAAGCAACGGGAAATTACATCACTTCTCATTTCCCTAGTACGCCTCTTCAGTAATGCCTAAGCCATCTATGACAGCTGTTGGCGTAGCTGAGGAGGATCAAACAAACCTTCGGTTTGAATACCCAACATACATACAATCAGATTAGTGACGTCGGAAGAAGTACACTATGGCATTCAATAATCATTATTTTTTAACTCGACAATACTCTTATCTGCTTCAGTTTTATTACAGCACTTTAACGTGAGACATCTTTGATTATTAGCATTGAAATGTCACACTATCTCCGAACAGAGCTCAGCATGTGGATTTAAAACTTTTTCTACAAAAATATGGCTATATGGATTTTATTTCTAATTCTAATCACTGTTTAGGAAATTCGGCTTTTATGTTTTAGAGCATGCGCTCCAGGGCACCCGCCGACCGAGCGCTGTTCGCATATAATAGGTATTTGGTCGATTCTTGGTAGGTCGTGCTAATTCAGACTGGACATCAGAGTATGCGAAGTTCGCTGCTTAAAAATTACTCGTCAACGAAGGGTAAACAGAAATAAGTAACATCGCCAACTAGCTATTCTATTTTTATTGACATAGATAGTGTGACACAATCTATGAAGCCTACCGTCATAACAAATAATATCATACATACTACATTGTACAATGTCAACGTCGTAAAGTTTATGGTATCTGTATCCATTTCTCTTCAGTTTTGACTCACTTAATTTTATAAATATTAAAAAATAAAAATAAAAATAAAAATAAAAATAAAAATAAAAATAAAAATAAAAATAAAAATAAAAATAATAAATAATAAATAAAAATTAAAATAAAAATTAAAATAAAATTAAAAATATAATTAGAAATAAAAATTAAGTAAAAATAAAAATAACAATAACAATAACAATAACAATAAAATATGTATGATAAAAGAATTATACGTGAAAAATAAACATATGAATTAAAATAGAATGACATCTTTCGTTGTTGAAAGAACATCATGATTCTATTAAATCATAGGCAAAACTTTTAGAAATATATAAACATTTGTGTTTCTCTTTCCTTAAAAAACTGTAAATTTTGAACTTATGTTAATGAGGTCCTTATTCCTCTCCACTCTGCCATAAACGCCGTGAAGGTCTAATTTCTATATGAAATTAAATTAAATTATCCTATAGCAAAATGAATACATTCGAGAGGAAAGATTCAGATTTGATATAATGTATACCGCTAGTATAATATTAAAACTCACGGCACATACGATCCATATCTGGCTTGAAAGGAAGACTGATGCCCAGCTAGATGGCGTGCAGATATTTTATTCCACCTGGTCAGCGTGACGTCCTCAGCCTATTGCTTGGCTATGTGACCGGATCCTCAGTGTAGCTCGTCAGTTTTTCTCACGGGGTTGAGTGAATCGCCCACTAGCTCTCCGAATAGAAGAAAATTCTTGGACTAGGTGGGAATTGAACCCAGTAATGATCTACTCCACAGGGATGGTACTATAATAATAGAAACATTAACTTTCTTAGTATAAGGTTTTAACCGTGAAGGGGTACAATAAACAAATACGTTGTATGCAGTTTGCTTATTTTTCTATAAAATAATAATGCTTCATATCCCACAGTACAAATTTATTTCATTGAATCCAGCAGGATAATAATGTCCAAGACACTCGTGCATCATTCATGTTTAGGTACCTTATATTATGGGTCTTCTGTGTCTTTGGACTCATTATAATACTACAGATCATTCATTCCATGTTAAAAAAACAGTATTGCTCTTGTGACAAGATTTCCGTATCGAACAGCTCTGCCAAGAAGCATCACGGCAAAACATAGGAAGGCAAATTCGTGAAACTCAGTATTTGATTTCAAGATAAAAGGAGGAAGAAACTAAGAAGAAAATTAGTTTTATGAAATCTAGGGTAGAGGGTTCAGAGAGGGTATATTTAGATTTCGAAAGCAATAACGGTAAACACGTACAAAACTCAGTATGTAAATTCAAGGGGAATTGATCGGTGGGGTAGGGGAAAATAGGCAAAACCCAATTTTTGTAGGCTCGGGGGTGAGCGATTCAGTTCATCACGTTTAATTCATTGGTCCAGGCACCACCGCGTACTACTGTGCCGTCGTATCGCCTCACGAAAAGAGTGTTAAAAAGTAAGTTCCCTTGTAAAAATTGGTAAAAGTGGCAGAAATGCTCTTAATAAACAACAGCTAAATAACAAAACGGAGCATAGATAAAAATCATAGCGAATTTCTGTATCAGTACAAACCATGCCGTGATGTATCACTGCACAGCACAACATCAAAATCTTCAGTCACAACTGCTGTACAGTACAAGAATAGCAGAACACACACACACAAATAAATAGACGACTTCTCAACACTGATAAGCTGCCAGCGATTCTAGCGTAAGTGATTACGTGTAACATGTAGCCTACCAGAACAACTCAGGAGGAAAATGAAGGAAGGCAACAAAGCGATGACTATTTCCTGCCATTGTGCTTCCTCCCTGCGAATGTATTTATGAAACAGAAAATGATAAGCAGTTATTTTAATAACTCAAGGGCAAAAAATGCCTCATTCTTTCTTTCTTTCTTTCATAATTCAATATAATGTACATTATGATATTCCTTAATCTCGAGGAATTATGGGCGTCTAAGATGGGGTGTTTTCACTCTTTATAGGTCCATATGAGCACTACTGTTTCCTTAACATGGAATGATCTATAGTAAAACGTTTCACAGGTGTTAATTACTCCATTCTCGGACTACATAGACCAGGGCCTCTCAGGGTGCATGCGCGTGGTGCATGCACTGTGCACGGTGCAAGAGACGACTTGGCTTGGTTGACCAGAGTGCAGACCCCCCACTCCTCGATTTGGAGCAATAGCGCTTACTCTCTCTTTCCTCACGCCTGTCTCGCTCGCTCCGCCTGTCTCCCTCTGCCCCACTTGCGCCGTAGCGCTCCAAATCCAAGCTGACTTGAGCCGAGCATAGGCGAGTTGAGCCGAGCTTAGTCGAGTAGCCCAGAGACGAAGCGTTGATCCGAGCCATGCCGAGCGGCAGCGATGCACAGTGCACGGAGCTCTTGCGCCTCTATCTGCACGCGTGAGATTTTGGGCGTTTGAGAGGCTCTGACATAGACCCTGCAAGCAAATACAATCTGTGAAATTCGATGTTGTAAAGGTGTCCCACCTGAAATGAATCCTACAACCGGATGTAACATTTTTAACATGACATTTGACATATTTACAGGGTGTAAGGGCTGCCTAGCTGAGAAGGTGAATATGTGCTCGATTCATCCGGAAGGACACGGGATCGATTCCCAGCCAGGAAACCTAAACATTTAGAAATAAATTTATCACTACTGGAGAGGCGCAAATTCGTGAGTTTCACTAGCCCATACCAAAGTAAGCACTAGGTTAATTCTCAGTCTCAAAGGTGTCTGGGCATAAAACATAAAACAAATCACACTAACTTTCTTAGTGCCAAAATAGTAGATAATGGAAGTATTTACCTCTCACAGCTACAAGTGGCTTCACGGCCTGTGTGGAGCCAATTTTACTTCTTCTTTTATTTCAGTGCACAGTTTCATTTATAAGATCATATCATCTTTTCCTTTCCTCATGCCCCATGGTGTCTTGCCTTCAGAAGTGTTTCTTTAATGTACCCGTAAATATAGTGATATGGGAAAAATCGTACGCTCTGCGAATCACTCTCACTTGGTCAGAGGAAGCGAATGTACTACTCAGTCGATCTTTAATAAGGGGCGCACGTATTGGAAGATGAGAAATAAAGAAAACATATTAGGTCTGTTCAACTTACAAGGAAATCTTTTCTTCTTTCTCAGGGCCAGTCTAAGGAGATTATTGAATGGGCCAGAAATACTCACATAGGAACGAAGCACTTATTTAAATATTAATGCAAATGAATAACAAAGGACGGCCTACAGTACAACCTATAGTATTGTAAGCCATAGAGTTAAGCACTGGAAATACTTAAGTTGTGTGTGAATTTGTATATGATGATGTTGGATTTAGAATGTTAAACTAGTAGTATTTATTGCAATATTTTCTTTCCATGTAATTGCTTGTTGTACTTTCGTTGTTGTAGTTTTGCTGTTTTTGTTGGGCAATTATGTTTCACATTTACTTTATATTCGCACTACTGTAAATTATAATTGCCACAGGGATATTTCCCAATTGCAATGTATTTGTTAATAATAGTAATAATACAGTGGAAGCATCATTTATTGAAGGAAAGGGAATACTATATTAGCCTTCAATATGACGAATGGAATTGGTATAATAGCAAAGTAAACGCTGTAATAAGAAATTAAAGATAATACGTTAGAATAATGTACATTTTTCACATGAATTTGAGTAATAAACTCTGGAAAGTAGAAGAGTGAGCATGAAAGAAGATGCTCTGGAAATTCATTAAATAATCTCTGCAGTCATGGAGATCACTGTACTAAAGCTATAAGGTATACGCGAAGATTTTAAGCAACGTGCTAAATAATTCTACCTCGATTATGTAAAATTATGTACTCTTGTTTTACCTGGTTTCAAACTATTTAGGTAATTTCTGACATATGTGAAACAATATAAACCAATAAAGATGATGTTGCCATCTACAACTGCAATTGCCTGTACACCGTGTACAGTGTATTTTAGTGAATTGTGCTGGAGGACTTGTCATAGATAATATGTTCCGCAATGCACCAAGAGACAGACTATACTGAAAAAGAAATCCAAAGGATCTATTTGTTTAATTTAAAGTACTTTTATAGCCATAGACTGCAGTAGAGTTTTATTATAAAGACTAGATCATGTACCCGTGCTTCGCTAAGGGATTCTCAGGAAGAGCGATTTGTGGTTTTCCTACTGAAGTCAATATAGGTCATTACAAAAACGTCAGTAGGAAAGTAACAATTAAAAGCAATTTTATCATATAAAATAATCGATCAAATGAAAAACCGCACATTTTCTCACTAACGGTGCCGATCTAACAGTCCAAATTTCCAGAGCTGGAATGACCAGGCCACAGACAGTCGTGAGCACCCCTCTCCCATTATTCCGTTAAATATCCACACTGTTCATTCCAATCATTGCCTCAGAGTAGGGATTGAATAGCTCGAATACTATGATGAAACAGTGTGTTACGTACCAGTAGTATCAGAAAATTGATGAACCAGAGTAATGGCAAGCTAAAGAAGAAAGTTATCAAACTCCCCAGCTACTTCCCGCCAGTATTCAGGCAGACTGTAACACTCGGTACAACCGGGCGAGTTGGCCGTGCGGTTAGGGGTGCACAGCTGTGAGCTTGTATCCGGGAGGTAGTGGATTCGATCCCCCAGCCCTGAAGATGGTATTCCGTGGTTTCCAATTTTCACACCAGGCAAATACTGGCGCTGTACCTTTATTAAAGCCAAGGATGGTTCCTTCACACTCCTAGCCCTTTCCTGTCCCATCGTCACCATAAGACCTGTCTGTGTCGGTGCGACGTAAGGAAAATTAAAGAAAAAACACTCGGTAATCCTATCTTATCGGAGATAAGTGGTAATAGAAGACAAAAAGCACATCACGACAAACAATGGTCAATGTAATGTTATTGTTGATCAATTTTATGAGCTTTCTATATTGTAGGCCTCCACATTTAGTTTTCTTTCGACTCTGTCATATTAGGGCGTCTTATAAAATTATTTACAGCGCATTTACTTTACATACCGATTTTCATTAAAATCAGTTTGCCCATTTTCTCGTGACTCTGCGCTGATATGTACTTAGTAACAAAAATACAAATGCATGAAAGTTATATAGTATTTATCGGTACGACTATTAATAACAAATACTTGAGAATTAAATTTTAGGCCTTGTCCTAAACTACCATTTCATTCAGCGTGAATAAAATTATTTATAGCCTAAACTATAGCGACTTATTCCCCGACTTTTCATACCGATTTTCATTAAGGTAGGGCCAGTATTAACATAAGTATTTGAGAATAATATTTTAGGCATTCTCCTAAACTACCATTTTTCTTAGCACGAATACAATTATGTGCTAGATTGTAGCGACTTATTCCCCAACTTCCTCTGCCGATTTTCGTTAAGATATGACCACTAATAGCATAAATATTTGAGAATGATATATTTTCTTTTTTTTTGCTAGGGGCTTTACGTCGCACCGACACAGATAGGTCTTATGGCGACGATGGGATAGGAAAGGCCTAGGAGTTGGAAGGAAGCGGCCGTGGCCTTAATTAAGGTACAGCCCCAGCGTTTGCCTGGAGTGAAAATGGGAAACCACGGAAAACCATCTTCAGGGCTGCCGATAGTGAGAATGATATTTTAGGCCTTCGCCTAAACTATAATTTTTCTCAGCATGAATACAATTATTTATGTCCTAGATTGCAGTGACTTATTCTCTGACTTTCGTCTACCGATTTTCTTTAAGATACGACCACTGATAACATAAATATATCAGAATTAATTTTAGGTCTTCCCCTGAACTACCATTTCATTCAGCGTGAATGCAGTTATTTATGACCTAGATTATAGCGATGTATTCCTCGACTTTGTATACCGATTTTGATTAAGATACGACCACTAATAATAGGCCTATATATATTTGAGAATTAAATTTTAGGCCTTACCCTAAACTACCATTTCACTCAGCGTGAATGAAATTATTTATAAACTGGATTGTAGCGACTTATTCCCCGACTTTGCACGGCGATTTTCATTCAATTCTCTTCAGCCGTTTTCTCGTGATGCTTGTACATACATGCAGAGAGACAGAGAGATAGATGGAAATTACGGGAAAATAAAAGGTACATTTCCTTGTTGCTGTGGACACAACTGATACAGAAATACCATCCTTTTTAAATTCTGAGCAATGTACAGAAAAAAACTCTTATTTTGTAGATATAGATAACGCAAAGTTAGGCATCTTGTTTACCTACCTTGCTATTGTTTGTTTTGTTGTGTTCACTTTTACATGACTTGCAGTTTAAACTTTTGTCTTCTGATCTTTAAAATACTGAGCGAGTTGGCCGTGCGTTTAACGGCGCACAGCTATACCTTAATTAAAGCCACGACCGCTTCCTTCCCACTCCTAGCCCTTTCTTGTCCCATCGTCGCGATATGACCTCTCGGTGTCGGGGCGTCGTAAAAGCAATCGTAAAATCAATTGTAAAATATCTTTAAATCTTCAACACCAAGAAGTATGCAGCTGATGGGTTCAGCATTGGACAATGTGTAGAGCAGTGGCGACTTTGATATACGGTATTTAAGTGGTGGTGGGAGAAAACTTGAGTCCTATTATCGTATCTGCCTGGTAGCATGCATCGCCACGCGAAGGTAGCGGGCTTCGGCTGCCCTACCCCGGACCAACGAAGTTAAAAATAAATAAATTCGCTGAGAGATAGTAGAAATGTGTTTTTCTGCCTTCCATATGCACAGACGGAGTTAGCATGCCGCGTCCACGAACACGGCAACAATGCGAAGAGGTTTCCGTCCTTGACAGTGGGAGAATCCTGGACTATCGAGATTGTGGATTATTCTCTCGCGAAAATGGCTCGCGCGGTGGAAGAAATGTCATAGCGGAGCGGATATGCGATCAGTGGCTAGATGAGGAATGGGCTGAGCGACGTGCAGGAAGCCAATCCGGTCTCGTTGCACCAGCGAAAGCGAGGAGAGAACTCTGGTGCGCATGGCGATTACACACCGTACAGCCACATGAAACAAACTTCCTTGGGATTTCATCGGTTGGCGGTTGCAGAGTAGGCCTCGGCCTACAAGTGGCCACGGCTGGTCCGTGGTCCGACAGCTCTGCATTCCGACCGATCAACCGAGAAGAGGATGGGTAGCAAAGGCTCTACCGAGGCTCTACGCCTCTGTACTCGGAAGATTGAAAGGGACTGATCCCCACCGTCGGCTGTCCTGAGAATGGTTTTCAGTGGTTTTCAATTCTTCTGCACTAAGGCAGATGCCGGGACAGTTCCTAATATAGGCCACGGTCGCCAACCCTCACACATTTACCACAAATGTTCCTTGGACTAAGAGACGGCGTCACCGTCCAAGAGGCCCCGAGAGGGGAGGAATGAAAACATTGAGTAGCAGTAATAGAGATTACGGGAATATGGCACATCAACTTGTGTCCACACGCATGGTTCGTCGTCGTCTACAGTAACGGGACATGTCGTCCAGGAGTCCATTATTGCAACTACCACTGATTGCCGGTACTGGTGCCTGCGGCTGCAAAGGTGTATGCAACGTTGGGCGTGGTGGGGCGGACGGGGATGATCGCATCCATGGCTGACGGCAACGGGTTGCACGCCTGGTCGAGTGCAACATAGTCTACCGTCGTACTGGCCCGGCACCTGGATTTATGTTATGAAGTGCCTTCGGATCCATTTCCACCCGCGCCTCGTCAGCATCGCTCGTTCACTGACCAACAACCGTTTCCTATTGCTGCCCCTATTTTCAGGGCCAACATTGTGACCTGCACCAAGAAAAAATATGCACGACGACATGTGGCATATATGGTCCGATGTTTCCTGGATGACCACCATATCATACTGCTTGCTTGGTGTGCACGTTCATGAAGTTTCTTGCCCGTCGGAAACGTGTGGTCCATGGTCGAAAGAAGTCTGGCCTGCCTCATGACACCTTAATGGCCAACAGTGATGTTTTTTCTAAGTTGATCAAAACATAAGATAGTAATGCTAAGTTTAGGTAACGTTGATGTATACTGGAGTAACCGCTAGTAGACCTGCCAAGATTGACAAAGTTAATGAGTTTATAGCCCAGCTGTATCGTACATTTCTTACTTTAATTTAAGGGAAATAGTGATGAAAAATATTAACAAAAATAAATCTTTAGAAGTTATCCAGTGCAAGTACTGCGTAAATGGTAAGTGAAGACTTAATATCCACGAAAATGGGAGCATAGGTTTTGAGTTCAAGGAAAAACAGAGCTTCGCGGTAATGCAGTAGAGAATCCGGAGATTCCTTATACAGCTTAATTAGAGTTGACACAATATAGGGCAAGACATGACGACGAATTACCAACAAATACGTAATGCATCCATTTTGACGAATTGGAAGTTTCTCTAGATATTTTATACTCACATACTTGAACTACCAGTTCGCTATACTCCTCGGACTTTAAATCGAGGTTCTTAAATTGACGAGTTATAATGTTAGATAACCATATTTGTCTTTAAGGGATAATGTACCTTCGCCGACGTCCGTGGCGCAGTCTATTAATTAGTCATTGACCCTTTGTGTCCATTTGTTCTTTAAATAACAGAGTTCGATGCCGGCGGAGGTCAGCAGTACTTCAGGGTATTTAAATGTGACTAGTTCGTGTTGATGGCTTCCAGCAGACTCCTAAGGGGAAAATTCTCAACACCCTCCGTAACCTAAAATGTATAATATTGGATGAGACGTTGAACAAGTAATGTTATGATGATGATGATGATGATTGTTGTTTAAAAGGGCCTAACAGTTAGGTCAAGTAATGTTATTAATATATCCTTATAATACAAAAATGGGTCATTGAAAACTAACCCCGTGCGCGTAGAGGCGCGCGGCTGTGAGCTTGCATCCGGGAGATAGTAGGTTCGAATCCCACTATCGGCAGCCCTGAAGATGGTTTTCCGTGGTTTCCCATTTTCACACCAGGCAAATGCTGGGGCTGTACCTTAATTAAGGCCACGGCCGCTTCCTTCCAACTCCTAGGCCTTTCCTATCCCATCGTCGCCATAAGACTTATCTGTGTCGGTGCGACGTAAAGCCCCTAGCAAAAAAAATAAATAAAAACTAACCTTCTGCAGTTTATCCCAGTTATTTCTTGGGCCGCTGGTGCCACACAGGCTTATTTTGATTTTAGTCGGGGGTTTACGAACGGATGCCCTTCCGGACGCCACGTGACTCTTGAGATAATGTCGGCCAAGAAAACAATGGATATTTAGCATAAGTTGCTTTAGCAATATCAGTCTGTCGGCAAGTTGACCGAGTGGTTTGGCTTGGTGGGTTCGAAGTCCACTGTCGTCAGTCCGGAAAAAGGTTTTCCAGAGTTAGTTCCATTTACACACTGACTAAACGGTGGGGCCTTTCCGTTGAACACCTCTTAACTGACTCAGCGTTACACACATGTTCTCGCATTCCATTTCATCAAGAGAAATATTAACCTTAATTATGGGCATGGTCACTTCCTTCCCAGTCCTAGCCCTTCCCTGTCCACCGCCGCCTTAAGACCTGTCTGTGTCGGTGTGACGTAATTGAAGTAGTTAAAAAAATGAAAGCCAATCTGAATTTATGATACAATCAAAAATGTTTTCCACCTTAAAACAACATCTCCACTAATCACCACATTTTTTAAATGCTATTTGTTCGAGACGTCGACCTAGAAAGATCTTTTGCCCCTACTTGTACCATACGTTATGAACCTGCTTGTATTTGGAAATTGCGGAAGTGTAAAGTGTTGAATGTGAGGAAAGGAACATTAAGGATGAAACAAAAACCCAGTCCCCAGGCCAGAGATATTAATAATTTAAGATTAAAACCCCTGATCCGGCTGGGAATCGAACCCGGGGCCGCCGGGTGACAGGCGGAAGCGTTGCCCCCTACACCGCGTAATCACCACTTACAAGGGAGCATTCCCTACTCCTCACCACCGATTTCGCTCAAATTTATAGAACATGCAGGGCTTGGCTAGAAATGAACGTACCTGAAGTGGGAACTCCAGATGGCGAATCGTATAGAAAAAAAAATATAAATATTAACGCGGCTTCGCACCGTATAAGCCACTTACGTTAGCGCGAACGCCGAGCAGTAGTTGGCGTAGCGGTGAGAGCTCGGACAGGTAATTCGCTGGTCGTGGGTTCGACTCGCCGTGTGGAGACTGGTTTTATCTGTCAACTTTTATATTATTCATGTTGCAACGAAGCAAAGATGTGAATAATTCATTTTATTTATCTATACGCCAAATGCATATAAAAGGTAAAGAATTGGGATTTAATTGTCAGATTTTTTTCTTCCTGTGCCAAGAATCTATTGCTTGTGTAGGGCCTACAGCCGCCAGGAGCAACCTTCACTTGTCAGGTGAAAATGAATCTCACACTCCGGATTTTTTATCCCTTATTGATGGGGGTTGAGGAGGGATGGGATACAAAATTAATCGAAAATAGTGTCGAATCCATAGTTTTCGGGGTCATTGCGATGAACAGTAACACTTCGGATTTTTTAAAGTCAAAGTTAACCCCCATTTGGGGGAATGAGATATAAAAGTAATCCAAAACAGTGTCAAATCCACAGTTCTCGGGGTCACTGAGATGAATAGTGACACTCCGCAATTTTTATAAGTCCAAGTCAGCCCCCTTAGTTGTAGGGGCGAGAGAAATATAAAACTAATGGAAAATAGTGTCGAATCCATAGTTTTTGGCGTCGCTTAGATGAACAGTGACACTCCGGAAATTTTATCCCTTAGTAGAGGGGGGGGGGTGAGATACAAAAATAATCGAAAATAGTGTTGTATCCATAGTTGTCGGGGCCGCTGAGATGAATAGTGGCCGGCCCCCGGAGTGTAGGGGTAGCGTGCCTGCCTCTCGCCCGCAGGCCCCGGGTTCGATTCCCGGCCAGGTCAGGGGCATTTCTCTCGACCTGAGGTGTGGTTCTAGGTCCACTCAGCCTACGTGACTAGAATTGAGGAGATATCTGACGGTGAGATGGCGGCCCCGGTCTCGAAGGCCCAAATTAACGACCGAGAGGATGCGTCGTGCTGACCACAGGACCCCTCGTAATTTGCAGGTCTTCGGGCTGAGCAGCGGTCGCTGGGCAGGCCAGAGCCTTTTCAAGGGTGTTAAGTGCCGTGGAATTTGGGTTTGGTTTGAGATGAATAGCGACACACTGGATTGTTTTAATGTCCAAGTTCAGCGCCCTTCGGGATGTGGGATTAGGTCGGGGAGAGGGGAGATATAAAAATAATCGAAGATAGTGTCGAATCCATAGTTTGCAGGGTCGCTGAGATAAATAGTGACACTCCGGGTTTTTTATAAATCCAAGTTCATCCCTCTGTGTGGTGGGGTGTGAGTGAAGAGTGAGATTAAAATATCGAAAATTGTGTCAAATCCAAAGTTTTAGAAGTCACTGAGATGAACAGTGACATTTCGGATTTTTAAGTCCAGGTTCAGCCCCTTTGGCATAAGGGTGAGGAAAGGTGAAAATATATAATCACCAAAATGACCGAGATTATGGGTATGTGTGAATATTCCAGTATATCTGTCAACTAAATTCGGTACTGCACCCATAAGCGAATGTGCGTAATTAATGCATAAATTAAATGTTCAATTTTTCGCATATGAGAATACAGCAGTAGGCTGGGAAAAGTTTTCAGTCTAACAAAGCAACTGCCAGGCGCCGTTTAGACTGGAAATATATCCACAGAATACGTCTTAAGGCACGGACAGGATGTAGCTAGCCTGAGTGGTACGTCCAATTATGTTTTATGATTCCGACGGGAAGTGAAAGCTTTCTATCCAGTTCCCACGTGAATCCGCACGTTGGAATGTACTTGGCCCAGAAGAGTGAGTGAGACACGAAGAATACCCGTCATCCCTTAGCAGAAATTGGAAGAACCCAAACTACCAAGAGCGCGAACGTCTCTGTCAATCACAAAATTGCAAATTTTAATGTCTTGTCATAGCGGGAATCTACAGCTAGTATTTCGCGATCTGGTGCCCGAAGTAGCTGTAAAATATTGTGTCCTGACTTCCAAGTAATATTTAAGGATTTATCAGTGCAAGTGTGTGGTTAATCAGTGGCTAAATAAGAAATTTTCAACTTTACATGGAAGAGTGGAATCGCCCAGGAAGTGAACCGTCATGGCGGGAAGACGCCATGCTCTGACAGAAAATAGAGCCAGTGACACGCGACGTCGCATGAATTAACCTGTGATCGTTTCTCATAACGCAATATAACACATAAGTCAGACCAGAATTAGGAAGGTTTTGAACACATTTTCTAAAATTCTAACCTACGGACACATGATAAATCGGTCCCAAGTGCAGGATTATTACGCCACATCCCTTCCACAGGACTATTTTCGAAGTGGGGGAGGACTGTTTACAAAAGCAAAGACACCAGGGTGGGGAACCTCAGTCTCGTGGTAAATCTCAGTCTTGTAGGAGATCAGTAGTCTTGTACGAAATCTCAGTCTCGTGGTAAACTTCAGTCTCGTAGGAAATCTTCAATCTCGTCGGGATTCTCAGTCTAGTGAGAATTCGCAGTCTTGTAAGAATCTTCAGTGTCTTATACAGTAGTTGACATCCGAGTGAGTAATGTATTTATTTGTGAGAATAATATCTAAGCCGAAATGAACACTTTGACAAACTTTTATTCAACTTTAGATTATGCAGATATAATCAGGCAATTAAATTAACAAATGACAATGGTAGTTATATTCTCAACACTTGCCATGAATGAACTTAAGGTGCTAGGACCGAGGTGAACATTGAATCTCGTCGTAACACGTAGCTGCACAACATTTTCCCTATTTCACGTGTAGCTTGTATGTTTCGTGGAAAAGTCATATGTTGGAGAACGATTATTATAATATTCTCCACATCATTGGGAACATTACATGTAATTTTTCCACACTTTCATAGAACTATTATTGCAAGTGAGATATTTGGGAGTAGAATTAGTCCAGCCAGTTACAGGGAGAAAACTTTGTTTTCATAATTGGAATGCTGCCGCAGTAAGACCTTGAGTCCAGTGTCATGGTCAGAGAAGGTGAATAACCAATAATCCTTTACACAAACAATCTGAGAGGGGTGAGAGAGAGGCAACAGCAGGCAGGTAGCGGAGTCCAGACTTTCGACTTCACGTCAGGTGATCAATGCAGTGTCAATGAATATTCTTCGTAGGAGTGTTAAAATGCGAGTGTTAATATAAATATGGACGTGTGCAACGATGTAAAAATGCATCAAGTTTGCATGTGTGACCTCTTGGATAACATCAGCTTGAAGATGAAATACTAAATTCGTCATGACGGGGTCCGGAGGATGATCTGACCTGCCTCCAGCACAAATAAGGTAAATGAGCAAAATGTAAATCTGTAAACAGGTAGGGCTATGAACAGTCGATGATCAAAAATGTAGTTTAGAATTTTAGATAGGACTGTAAATAATTCACGGATCGGACGGTAATTATAAATTTAGGATAATAATAATAATAATAATAATAATAATAATAATAATAATAAATAAGTGTTAGCGTGTGTTACTTGCGCAGTTTTCTTTTAATGTAAGTCATTTTGACATGTGAGAATCCTATTTTACTAAGAAATTTACATACGGTGTAGTGCAGATTTTTTAAAGTGATGATAATAATAGTTGTGGTAATGAGCGGTATTTTTGTTGACATTTTGATTTTGTGGATGCTGCCATGTTAGTTAAAATGTTTATTTTTGCTATTAGCGCATTAGGTTTATTATTTCATGTTCTGTAATCATTATTCAGATGACCGTTTCCGGTAGCTCTCATAATTTGTTGATACGCGAAGATTTAATTTCTTTATGTAACGTGGTTACACAGTTCGATAGCCGTGTTTTTGAGAGGCAATCTCGTTATTTCAGTTATTTAATTAGTGACAGGAAGCCATTGATAAGTTAGCTCTGATATTTCATAAGATGTGAAACGGTGGATGATCAAAGTAACGAGCAAAGTAATAGTAATATCCCTGATGTTCTGTGGTGAGAAATGGAAAATGTGATATTTGGACCATGTTATTAATAGTGTCGTATAAATGGATGCGTGAACGACAGAGTTATTTCGCCCGCCGGATACGAGCGAGGCCGTATTATGAGTTACTACGTCGAGAATATTGATGAATAAATAGAATTGAGAGATGAAATATTTAACCGAGAGTGTTAAATATATGACGACATGTGTTATGGTTGTAGGCGGAAAGCCTGTAGTGCTTCAAATAGTTTCCAGGGAAAATAAATGCTCGGAAAATATGCAATCGAGAGCCCGAGATAAGTTGTGAACAGAGCGACTGATCAATGCGTGTTTCGACAGTCAAGTCTAATCATTGATCACGTGTAATGCGAATAATTATTGTCCGTAAAGATTGAATAAGGTCATGTCCAGACATTTTAGTCTGAGGTTAGAAGGTTGCCATCAAATTCACATAATTTTTGCTACTTGGATCAGGGTAACATTTTATTCTTTTTTTATTCTTCTTCATTGCGCATATTTTTTTAAAATTTTATTTGGCAGCGATTTTTGGGATCTAGATTTTTATTATGATATAATTTTCTTTGTATATATTTTGTCACCGTATTATTTTAAATCTGATACGTGAATTGTGTTTGATTTAATGTCTGTAAATAGAATAGAATACGCGTAGTCAGATTACTTTAATTTCAGTATTTCTTAGGAGCAGTGTTTCTCCATTGACATGTTCATTTATGTAAATAGGATTTCATGTGTTAGGGTAAGAGATCATCGATTAGTTCATAGTCAAAAATATAGCAGTGGGATGCTCATATAAAAGGCAGCCAGTAATCACCAAGTCTTAGAAATTCACTACATTTCAGTTAGGCAAATGGAGCGATCTTTAATAAGCAGTTGTATCACCAGTGCCGTAAATGAGTGACATAAATTAGATGGGATCTGCCTCCATCTAGAGTTGGTACCACACAAATATGCGTGCACAATGAAAATGCAGACAGCGGCAAACTAGGTAAAGTTAATGATGTAAAGGGATCGCTTTCATTTCAGATGTAAACCTGAGGCACTTGGCCGAATTAATTTAAGTAATTTTAAGAGTCCAGACTATCACAGTCAAGTAAATAAGGTTTAACAAATTAAATGAGTGGTGGTAGCACTCAGGTGTTCAGTTCAGTAAAAATTTCCTTGTTTTCAGCCACAAGCAGTTTAAACATGTGGCAAAGATTATATAACACAAAAGGTACAATGTTCATGGTTGTTTTCCTTTTCTCTCTTTTCGTTATTATTACACATGGTCAGTGTATTTTGTTATTATTTTAGAGTGTGGTGCTTCCCAAATTAATTTGAACATGAGTTAAATATTTGACAGACACCTTAACGTCAATGTCAATTGGATGGATCAATCAATTAATTAATTAATTAATTAATTACTGAATTTATGGTGAGATGACATTTTCAAGGTATTATAAATCATTCATTCAAATGAGACTATATTTCTGACCAGTGTTTAAATGTGGTCACGTCATCGTCATGGAGACAGTGGTTCGATCTAATTCAGAACACTAAAATTTAATCGACATTCAGTCGAGATTTTATTAAGGCAGATAATTAATTTATTGTAATGCAGATCTTTCAATTGTTTTAAATCTTAAGTTTCATTTCACATTATTTCATTTTACACCAGTTTACTTTCATTTACATTTTGCAAATTTTTGTTAAATAAACCATTTTATTTATTTCAATTTTAATTCAGTCTTTGGGTACCGTTATTTGATTGTTTAGTTTACCCCATCTTTCATTTCCTCACCCCCCGATCGATGTGTGGCCCATCAACCCGAGGGATTGAAGGACGCACCACCTCTGAGGAAGAAGAGTCTACATGCGGCGGTGGGTATTTTTGAAATGTCATTATTTTCAGGAGCAGCCGGCGCACATCTCAAGAAAGAAGACCACCGCATTTGGGTGCCTTTAAAAGGGCACAGGACAAATATTACGTACAATCTGTGAAAAATGCTGTCGGGGAAATACACCCCTAGAATCCCCAGGGATGAAATATAAATATAACTGAAACTACCGATATTAGTCTCGAACCACACTTTTCAGGACTACTGGAGTGATTTCTACCAAACTTGGTACACATATGACTTACTATCAGGAGACACACCGCGGGGAGTTATGACAACCTTACCACCATTAGGGTTGGGGATTGGAAGGGGTGAGATATAAAAATAATGCAAAATAGTGTCTAATCCATAGATTTCGGGGTCGCTGAAATGAATAGTGACACATCGGATGTCGTTTAAGTCCAAGTTGAGCAAGCTGAGCTCCAATCGCCAGGGGCGTGAGAAGGAGTGAAGAAAAGAAAATGTCCAAATGACCGAGATAATGGACGTATGTGTGTATCTTCCAGCATAGCTCTCAACCAAAATTGATAGAAGTATGACTTACTATCTGGGAAAAGTACCTTGGGGTAAGAGACCCCTAGCCTCCAGACTAGGGGTATTTGTGTCGAATCCATAGTTATTTGGAGACACTGAGATGAACTGTAACACTCTGGATGCCATTTAAGACAATGTTCAGTCCTTATCGGCAGGAGGGTAGGGTGAGAACGGGTGAAGAAAAGAAAATGTCCAAAGTGACTGGGTTTAAGGACGTGGGTGTGTATGTTATAGCATACCTCTCAACCATACTTCGTACTCATATCACTTACAGTGTGGAAGATTTTTTTACAACTTGCTTTACGTCACACCGACACAGATACAGTAGGTCTTATGGTGACGATTGTATAGAAAGGCCTAGGTGTAGGAAGGAATCAGCCGTGATCTTAATTGAGGTACAGTCCCAGCATTTGCCTGGTGTGAAAATGGGAAATAACGGAAAATCAACTACAGTGGGGCTCGAACCTACTATCTCCCAAAAGCAAGCCCACAGTTGCGCGCCCATAACCCCACGGCCAAATCTCCCGGTAAAAAAATTACTACGGGGATAAGATACCCCTGGCACCCCTAGGAGTAGGGGTGAATTATAAAAAACAGAAAGAGGGGTGAAAAATTAAAACATAATAGACAACGATAAATATTAATGTACAGTCCATAGTTTTCGGGATCGCTGAGGTGAATAATGCAATCCGGATGTCGCTGAAGTCCATGTTCAGCATGTTCTGCATGGAGATGAAAAGAGGTGGAGAAGAAAATGTCCAAAATGTCCGAAATTACGAATGTGTGTGTCTTTCTTCCAGCACAGTCCTCCATCAAAATTGGCATACACATGGCTTACTATTATGACACTGTGGACGGTTAAGTCATACTTCATTCGCAATCAATCTGGGTTTTGAGGAGGGCTGAAAATTAATGTAAAAATAACCGAGAATATGGATTTGTATGTGGGTATGTTCCAGATTAGCTCTCAACGGAAGTTGGTACACATATATGACTTACCATCTGAAAAAAAAAACTGTGGGGATGAAACATCCCAACTCCCGCTGGGAATGGGAAATGGGAGGGAATGAAAAGTAAATACAGGATATAACGGATATCAATGCCGAATTCATTGCTTTTATGTCGCTGAGACGAATTGGGACGCTCTGGATGCCGTTTAAGTCCACGTTCAGTCACCACTGAAAGGGGCTTAAAAGTAAATAGTCTAAAATGACCTAGATTCCACCATTTCCACTGCTTTTGGGGTCGCAAGGTTCATTTTTGACAGTCTCAATGACAGCTGAAATCGTGTACATCGTATCTATAGTGCGCCGGGTAAATACATATAGGTACTTATCACTTATTATTTTTTGAAAGGATCAGATAGTTCCCAGTCAATTCGAACTTCCACAAGGACAACGTTTTACTCGCAAATTAAATAGACAAAAACTTGAAATGAAACGCATGTAAATAACTCTAAAACTACTCATCATATATCGTAAAATAAACATCTCATAAAGGAATTCTATAAAATATCACTTTACACATAACTAACCGGCAGTACAAATCTTAGCTAAACATTCAAAAACGATCCGGGCAACGCCGCGTACTACAGCTAGTACAATATAATTAACTTGTAGAATGTTATATTTTAAATATTCTGTGTTTGACCTGTTGATATTTCTTTAAAGACATTCAATTCAATTCAATGGTGTAATGTACCACTTCCTGAAGGACTACCACGCTACTTTTCTTCCTATCAAAAATAATGTTTCACTAATGATTTTTCTATGTTGATTAACTTAAGGATACAGTCATTTTATTCCTAGTGCAAAGGGTTTGTGGTATTAGCTGCTATTCGTGGAGATCCAGTTCGAGTTTTGGACCTGTCGGAGATTTAGCACATTAGCGAATGGGCCGGTATGTGGTTTAAAAGAATATGGATCTCAGGAGTTTTACGTAAAAGGAACTACAACATCTTAAGTGAATGCGTGGACATGAAGATTACTTTAATACACAATGTGATATATTAATGACAGTTCTGAAATTCAGTCTTTTTCCTTACTGTTCATACTGTTAATATTGTTTTCCTTAACTAATGTTGATCAATCCTCGCTGCAGTATTACATGAGATTGTGAGCCATCTCATTGCAGCAGTTTACTATTTTCCGTAGACATTCATTTTGTTGCAAGTCTGTTGCAAGGGATAATAATATTAAACAACATTTTTCCAGTTTCAGTACCTGTGGTCTGCCTAACAATTTTACCCGATGAGAGCAAGACGTTCAACGTATAAGAAGCTTTTGCTTCTTTCTTTCTTTCTTTCTTTCTTTCTTTCTTTCTTTTTTTTGTGTTACATTGTATATGTATTGTGATATAGCTCTTATGTATGAGTAATTCCGAATTATCCAATACGCAAGATCAATTATTATTTTATCATTCTACTAATTGTTTATAAAATAAATTACATTTTCCACCGTCTATACTTCGAACAAAAGCGATGATCCAATTGCAGCTTTACAATTTTTCTTAAATTGCTATTGCTCGATTTAATCCAATAAGTACTATTTATTTTATGAAGTAAAGCGTAATAAAACTTACTACGTTTACTACGTTGAGTGATCTGTAACACTGAACACAGTTCTTCAGTAATCCGTAGCATTGTAAACTGTCTGGACCTAATTGAATGCAGAACAGGCACTCGTTATTTCCGTCGCTGGCTGATTTTAATTTTTATCTTATTTAACTGACTATGCAATATAATTACATTTCATTCAAATGTTCTTCTGCTTACTCAAGTATATCTGGGTTCGCAGAAGCCAGCTGATTCACTTTAAGCCTTGGCCTGGTTTTAAGGGTGGATGCCAGTTCTTACTCCACGTAATTATTTAGCTAAACATTCCATTCCGAGATCCACTAGGAATCGAAGACTGACCTCGCAGGTGGAAGACTAGCAGATGAGCCACCGCACCAATTATGTTCCCAAAATACATACCTACCTACATATACACGTACCTTCATATTCATTAAATCATGTTTTGACATTCAGTCTCCACTCTTCAAGCCTCTATAAATTTAACAACCACCTCCACAATCCTCCATTTACAATAATCTCTGTGGCCTCGTTTACTTCCACGCTTCTTATCTTCAAATCATTAGAACCTAACTCAAATAATTTTTTATTTAGGCCAATGTATGAGACTTTTGAGATTAATTGTCATGACCTATGGTTCAGATTTCGCGGAAAACTAGGGATCTCCTGTCTATGATCATGATACCAACCGTCATGTGAACCTACGAGTTGCTTTTCTTATGAAAATGAAAACCTACAACCTGTTTTCCAGTCATTGACCGGGTCAGGGATGTAATGAATGAAACATGTATAGGCTGTTATTACAATGGGGTCGCCACTCCTAAAGTGATTTATTAATGAGTGATAAATGCTATGAAATGATAATGGAGAGTGTTGCTGGAATGAAAGATGACAAGAAAAATCGGAGTACCCTGAGAAAAACCTGTCCCGCCTCCGCTTTGTCCAGCACAAATCTCACATGTAGTCACCGGGATTTGAACCACGGCATCCAGCGGTAAGAGACCGACGCGCTGCCGTCTGAGCCACGGAGGCTTGCTTTTCTTATGTATTCTATTAATTGTGCTTAGTAATTAGACAATTTCTTTCTTTTTCTTCAATTGAAAAAATGTGCGATGTGCAATTTTATAGACAAATATCATACATACAAGGTTCTAGGTTTTACAGGCCTTCGATGTAGCCACCGCCGCTGCATACAACGTATTCTCCTAGGATGCTACTTGTCAGTGTAACGTCAGATCTCCAAGCGCGAGGCGAATAAAAGTGTCAGAATTATATATTTAAAATGTCACGCAATCAAAATATTTTATTTATTACTACATGGTATTATTTTTTTGCATGGCATGAATCAGTGTGAGAAATATTATATTGTAAAAACATGAAGGTTCTATTACAAAAATACAACATTAATTAAAATTTGCCATCTGGTTACCCTTCTCTTTGCGCAAAATACTGCTTGAAGCACAAAGCACAAAGACTTTATAAAGTCCATTGCGGAACGTTTATCGATCTATTGTCTATCCCTTACGCAGCCATGCAAAGGAAACTTAAATATAGGGAGCTCCATTTTGTAATTTAACCTGGGGACATAATGTTGTACCTGCTTTCTACTACTGGACAAACCCGATAATTAAAGGGTTGGCAGTAATCTCATCGCCTCTGGCTGCTAGTCTCGCACGTCACAATGAAATTTCGAAAGAAAATGCCTTAATCACAGACGGATGGTATAGTACAGCTATAGTACTACTGTTATTTATTTGTATTTATTCATTATACCTACCAGGGTCTTGCCCATTCAGCCAAGAACATTGTTGTACACCGTTTGATTTCTGCAACATGATCTAAATAACCACAAAACCCCAAAACCTCATGGCACTATAGCCCAGAAGGGCCTGGGCCTACCAAGCGACCACTGCTCAGCCTGAAGGCCTGCAGATTACAAGGTGTCGTGTGGTCAGCACGACGAATCATCACGGACGTTATTCTTGGCTTTCCAGACCGGGGCCGCTATCTCACCGTCAGATAGCTGCTCAATTATGATTACGTAGGCTGAGAGGACCTCGAACCAGGTCTCAGATCCAGGTAAAAGTTCCTGACCTGGCCGTGAATCGAATCCGGGGCCTCCGGGTAAGAGGCAGGCACCCTACCCCTACACCACGAGGACGGCAAATCACACACATTGTTCATTCGTTTGTGCCAATACCTGAAGAAAACAGCATCAATAAGCGAACTACAGGCTTCAACAACAATAAAACAGCAGATGATAATAGTCCAGTGACACAGTCGTTGGCACTTCATTTGTTTATGTCCATGCCTAAAAGGAAAGGCAATAAGAAAAGAATAACAGCAATTGAGAAGAAAATTATAATAGGCCGCCCACAATGTCACTGTCGCTTACAGCATAGCTCAATTGGTAGAGCAACGGACGCGAAATATATATATATATATATATATATAAAATTATTATAAACTGTAATTTGTACACTTATCAAAATGTATACAGAAGGTCATACGTAGCATAAGTAGCATAGCTGAGTCTATTTAGCAATCGGTAACGCATGATCCAGGGATACAAGTTTCTGAAGCAGAACAGTAGACTGCACAAAATGGTGACTACATTTGAAGATAATGTGATTCATATGCCCCTCAGCGTTATTGCAGCCATTAGGTGATTGAACAACCCGTATTCGGTGAAAATTCTGTGGATATCGTCCATGATTAAATGTAAGCTGTGCAATCTATGTAATTTTTTTTATTTTTTATTTTTTTTTGCTATTTGCTTTACGTCGCATCGACACAGATAGGTCTTATGGCGACGATGGGATAGGAAAGGCCTAGGAAGTGGAAGGAAGCGGCCGTGGCCTTAATTAAGGTACAGCCCCGGCATTTGCCTGGTGTGAAAATGGGAAACCACGGAAAACCATTTTCAGGGCTGCCGACAGTGGGGCTCGAACCCACTATCTCCCGATTACTGGATACTGGCCGCACTTAAGCGACTGCAGCTACCGAGCTCGGTAATCTATATAAATAAAAATGAATCGCTAAATGTGTTGCTAAGCGCAAAACTCGGGAACGGCTGGACCAATTCGGCTAATTCTTTTTTTCAAATATTCGTCGAAGTCCGAGTAACGTTTTAACGAAGAGAAAAATTGGGAAAAATGCCAGGAAAAACGTAAAAGCCCCGTTTTCTTTTTCCATTCAAATTGTTCGTCTCTCTTTCCTTCTCCTACGTTTGCATTTAGCGCTGTTCTCCTCTAACCCAGCGCGTTTTGCTAAATGTCCGTAAATCTGAATGTTATCGGTTAAAATGGATGAATATCCTATTATGTACAAAATTTGAAGCCGTATTTGATGCCGTTAACAAAAAAAATGGTTTACAAAATAATTGAGTGTGAAAATGTTAATATAATGGAATGTTACCTCAAATGCAAAATCTTCTTTGCATAGACCTTATCATGTCATAACTCCTATTTTATATTCACTATATTTGTCATTTTTTCACTGCTGGTAAAGGAACATTACAGCTCGATGTAGATAAGTTTGCTTCTAAATTTAAGTGATAAAAACATGCACTATTCGTGTTTCTTTTCAGTCATGTTCAGAGTTTTTATGTGCAGGGACAAAAAAGTCAGTCACTGGCCACCTTCTTTGCTATTGAATTTGCATGGGGGCTCAAAGGGAAGCAAATGGTCTTCAGATATGGAAGATATTTTTAAAACAAACCCCAAGTTCTTATCTCGCTTAGTTCTCAGTTTGTGACAGGAAGAATGTCTCCTTGGGTTTTGGTTTCGCGCGTGAGGCTGGCTGGCTGGCCGGCTGGCTGGCTGCCTCGACTGGAGGTACGGATCTCCCAAACATACGCTCTCCAGACAGTCGCATGCAGTGTCGTGTTTTGTTACAGTTGGAGACCTTTGTCTACCCTGATTGTTTTTAAATCTTCGCTTGGCAACAAACAAGTTCATCGATTTCTTTGTTTGATTGGTTTATTTTGTGTGTGCTTCCATTTTCCATTTACAGTATACTCATTTCAAGACTCATGCCGCCTATAAGACGCGAGGGGAGCAACTTTGGTCAAAGAACTCGAAATGCTGCAAGCCAAACTAATTTTCAGTCTAATCGGACTGCACAACAACGTGAAGAGCGAGCTGAAACTGAAAGGATTCGAATATCACAAAATTTGTGCAGCGCGTCGTTCAGCTAATAATCTTGCAAGTTTGAATCAAGCTGGTTTCAGTTACGATGTTTCAACTGACTACAGTGCCTACCAGTGCGTTGCTATTGGATCTATGAACTCAGTTTGCCAAAATTGTAAGGCGCTGAAACACAACAATGAAGTCGCTGGATTGTGTTGCGCAAATGGCAAAGTGAAATTAGTACCATTGGTTCCACCACCAGATCAATTATACTCATTGGTTTCAGGAACAGGAACAGATTCCATACATTTCCTTACAAATATCCAAAAATATAACAACTGCTTTCAAATGACTTCATTTGGGGCAACGAATGTATTTCGGGACAATTTCATGCCAAGGTTTTGCAGCAATGTTAATTGATAGTGTGGGATGAATGCACCATGGCACATAAAAAGTCTTTGGAGGCATTAGATCGAACCATGCAAGATCTGCGGAGCAATCAAAACCGATTTGGTGGAGCGATGATTTTGTAAGCAGGAGATTTTCGTCAAACATTGCCAGTGATTCCACAGTCAATGCCAGGTGATGAACTTAATGCATGTTTAAAGTCATCAGTTTCGTAGAAACACATCAAGATACTAAATTAAAACCAGAATATGCGTGTTGAGTTGCAAAATGATCCATCTGGAGAGATATTTTCAAAACAACTAATTGACATTGGTAATGGCAAATTCCTTTCAGGCGTTCTGACTGGCTGCATTATTTTTCCTGACAATTTTTTGTCAGTTTACTGAATCAAAAAACGAACTTATTCAAGAGGTGTTCCCAAACGTTGTTCAAAATTGCAGAGATCATATTTGGTTGAACGAACGAGCTATATTGGCCGCCAAAAGCATGGATGTAAATGAATTAAATTTCAAACTTCAAAATGAAATTGCCGGTGATTTGAGGACATATAGATCAGTTGATTCCACTACTAACCAAGATGATGTCGTCAACTATCCACCCGAATTTTTGAACTCGCTGGATTTGCCAGGATTGCCGCTTCACATTCTTCAATTAAAGGTCGGATCAGTGGTCATAATGTTGCGAAATATCAACCAACCGCGTCTTTGTAATGGCACACGGCTAGAGGGGAAAACATTACTGAACAACGTGATCGAAGCAACCATTCTAACGGGGAAGTATAAAGGAGAAGACGTTTTGATACCACGCATCCCTATAATTCCGACTGACATACCATTTGAATTTAAACGACTGCAGTTTCCAGTGCTGCTCTCTTTGGCTATGGCCATAAATAAATCCCAGGGACAGTCATTGAGTGTTTGCGGCATTAATCTTGAAAACCCATGTTTCTCGCATGGCCAATTGTGCAATATGTTGCCTGTTCCTGTGTTGGAAAACCATCAAGTTTGTTTGTTTACGCGCCAGGTAATCAAACAAAAAATGTCGTGTACCTTAAAGCTTTATAATGAAAATATCTTCATAGAGTTCATTGGAATCAGTGTTTTCTATGACAGTTATTTCCTACGAAGAAGGAGGAGTAACTTTTGCCACATTATCTTCACGCCTTCAACTTATCAAATTACTTGATTTGCAACGGGGAATAATTATCAGGGTTATTTCTGGGTAGTGATATGCTGTGACCCATTTGAGCATTTCCTTATTCACAATCAAGATATTAATATCGCAGGTAATGAAAATACGTTTGTCAAGTAGTTTTTTACTAACTTTTGGTAGCAGTAGAAAATTAACTCATTCGATGTTGATAATGTAGTCATTTGGATTATTCTGATTTTTGCGTGCAGTGCAGACTGAATTCATCCCATTGCCATTTATTTTTGACAGAACGACGTCTGTCGGGTCAGCTAGTTATTGTAATAAACTTTCTTTCTTTTTACAACTTGTTTTACGTCGCACCGACACAGATAGGTCTAATGGCGACGATGGGACAGGAAAGGAAGCGGCCGTGGCCTTAATTAAGGTGCAGCCCCAGTATTTTCTTGGTGTGGGAATAGGAAACCACGGAAAACCATCTTCAGGACTGCCGACAGTGGGATTCGAACCCACTATCTCCTGAATACTGGACACTGGTCGCACTTAAGCGACTGCAACTATCAAGCTCGGTCAATAAACTTTCTTGAACACGGATGCCTCTGGTATCAATGTACAGAGAGAACTGTAGAGTGCAGCAGGAAATAATGCCGTCGTCGCATATGCGATGCAACCTCCCATTCTTCATTCCAACAGGTCATCAGCCTTTTCTTCAGATGAGGTATGTAATCCGATGATGGGACGGAGGTATAATCCTATCTCCCATTGTTAGAAGCAGACTTGGCTAGCCTATCAGTCCACTCATTTCCAAGAAGACCAATATGAGATTTTATCCAAACCAATGTCACAAACTTCCCCATAAGCTGAATACGTCGAGCAGTATCGGTTATTTCGTAGACTAGAATAGAAGAAAGATCGTGCTAACCTATGAGATTGTACCAGTTGTATGTAGCGAAAGGCTAAAATACATAGGTTGAACTTTCAGTAATAGCAATTATTCATTTTCTAGACAAATAGTATACATACATGCTTCTAGATCTTACAGGCCTTCGATGTAGCCAACAGCGTTACGTGCATCGTGTTGCCAGTGACGTGTCAGCCTTTTTGGATACAGTCGATGCTGCCTAATATTTGGATGGTGCGAAGTGAGTGACCGATTACCTGCAGAACATCTTCACACAGTGGGTCGTTCAGCTTAGAGATTACGTCGAAGTCACAGGGACTTAAATCTGGAGAGTATGGCGGTTAGTAGAGCACCGTCTAGCCCCATTGATTGAACAAATAAGACACCGCTCCTGTTGGATTCTTGTATTCTCGTGCAGAATGTTGGATGGTTTATGCAGAAAGTGCCCCTCCCTCTTACTTGGAGCTACGGGTTCGATTCCCGGCAAGATCGGAGCTTTTTACCTGGATATGAAGGCTGGTTACAGGTCCTCTCAGCTTACATGATTACAATTGGGAAGCTCTCTGACGGTGAAATACCTGTCCTGGACTAGAAAGCCAATAATGACGGCCGAGAGGATTCTTCATGCTGACAACACGACAACTGATAATCTGCAGGCCTTCGGGCTGAGCAGCGGTCGCTTAGAGGATGTTGCACCAAGGGGTTTGCATTTGTCTGGCAGAAGAACAAAGAAACATGAATACCAATCAGTAACAAGAATGAAACTATTCGGTTCCTAGGATGAATGAGCAGTGTAGCAGCATTCGGTTTAAAGAATTCCGGTTGTCGTTCCCGGCCGGGTCGATTAATATAGCTTCGTTGGGTAATTGATGTGACTCGGGGATTGGAAACTTTTTCGTGGTATACATTCCTACATTTATACGCACACAAAACACACCACAATGCTACCAATGAAAAACGTGAAAACATTCCTCTGCGTAGGGTTTACAGTATTCTTACTGTTACAACAATAATTTAGTATTATTAAAATTGAAGCGAACGGAACCAAGTCTGCAAGTCTGACACATATCGCACCCACGGTCCCACACACCGTAAAATACACAGCATTTCACCCTAGTATGGTAGTGGATTCATCAGTTCTAAACGATTGAAAAAGCCCGGACACTTCCAGTCTGTTGATATTATACTAAAAAAAAAATGTTACTGGGCAATTAATATTTGATTAAACCAAAGGTAGGCAGTTACGTAGTTAATACACGTCTTCCCTAGTGCACTGTCACTACAAAGGAGGCTAACAGTGGTGACAATGTACACGCATGCACAGAAATGGCATACCGAGCATGGCGTCCTTCCATATCCTCGCTTAACACATTACTGCAGGTAGACAGCCCGCTACAAGACATTGTTGTGATTGAAATGGGCACAGTGGTGGATGTACAGTAACACACACTGTGCCTTCAGTACTACCTGTTCACTCCCTTCCCCTCCTTTTCAGTACTGGAGTGGCCTTCAGCACTACCACTTCACGCCCTCCCCTCCTTTTCAGTACTGGAGAGGGACAGTGTTGATTGTTGATATCGAGACACCATTTCTGTGCATGAGTGTACAAACGAGCGTGTAGGAGTGGTGATGAGATCACTGCCATATGGGAACGAAATGATGATTATACGTTTCAGATTTTTAAACTGATTTCAGCTTAATATGAACGCATTCACCAAACCAGATGAAAAACACAGAAACAATTTACTGAACGTACGGAAACCATGAAAACTACTAAGCCTCAGGCTTCTATGGAGCACGGACACTGTATGTTTATATGGATTGCTGGCGAATTACAAAGCACATTTTTATAAAATGCTCACCTCGGGGCTCTATACGCTATTACAAATTTTCACAATTAATTTCTGAATATTCATGCGTTCTGGCGTAAATACGTTTTGACGTGGCCTGAGAGCCTTGTACTGGAGTGTTGTCTACTCTGTGACAACTTGTGCGCAGTAGAATGTAATATTATATGAAATGACAGGTACCATCAATAGCAGCACTATGAAAGACACACATTCTGTAGACCACACAAAACCGTCGGAAATAAAGCATACTGCCCAGAGGAATGCATTGTATAACTATTAATCTACTCAACTGTACGCAGCGAAAGTTTCTTATTACCAAAATGTTTAGAATTCACACCCTCTAACGAGATAAAAAAGGATTTACACGTTCAAACCGACTTATAAAAATAATTTGCTTTACGTCGCACCGTCACTGTTAGGTTTTATGGCGAGGATGGGATAGGAAAGGGCTAGAAGGGGAAAGAAAGCGTCCGTGGCCTTAATTAAGGTACAGTCCCCGCATCTGCCTCATGTGAAAATAGAAAACTACGGAAAACCATCTTCAGGACTGCCAACAGTAGGATTCGAACCCACTATCTCCCGAATGCAAGCTGACAGCTACGTTCCCCGAACTACGTGGCCACTCAAAGCGATTTAAGCTTAACATTTTTTACATGAAAGAAAGACCAAACGTAGACCATTAAGTGATGGAAAATCGAGACTCCCTTTGTTGCCCTTAACTGGAAAGAAATGATGCTAACGTTCTTAGTTTTTCGTACCACTAACTATATTTCTTCGATATTCAGAGACGCTGAGGTAACGGCATTTTATTCCGCTGGAGTTCTGGGATGTGCCTGTAAATTTACTGACACGAAGGTGCGCATTTCATCAAAATATCATTGGACTGAGGCGGGTTATGAACCTCGACAACTTGAGGTCAGAAAGTCAGCACTCCACTGTCTGAGCTACTCAGCCCAGTTGCCCTGCAAAGCACTCAGGTGCCATGTGGTCAGCCTGAAGGCATCCTCAGCTGAATTACTTGGCTTTATTGACCAGGTCCGCTACCTCCCGTGTCAGATAACTCCTCAGTTGGTTGCAGGAGGCTGAGTGAACCCAATTTCAGTCATTAGTCGAGAATTAAAATAACTCGAGTGGGCGGGAATCGAGCTGACGGTCTCCCCGTACGGGGTAGGTACACTACCCTTATACGGCTGACAAAGAAAAATATGCTCCACAATAAAAGTAGTAACAACAAATTTGATGACCTGAGTATTATACCACAACTTGTAACAAATTTACGCTCACTGCCCTTCCGTAAATGAAGTTTACGCCGTTTCTAAAATAAACCAACTTTTATGAACAGAAAAATAAGACCCTGTTTATATCAAATTATGATGATAATTATTTGTTTATGGAATTGTGAAAAATATATGTATAAAAAATCAAATAACACAGCGAACAAATTATGATGACAATTTCCTTATTCAGGAGTTATTACATTTCAGTGGATAGACTATGAACCAAATGAGTTTCAATATTCTAGAATTCTCTCTTTCCCTAACAATGAGGTCATGTTCATCATTTAGGTGAATTAATACATGTGAACCACTGACAGCTACATTCCTCAGGGTCTCAAGTTAGGGTATTTCAAACGTAAACAATCTCCGTTTTCTTTATTAAACGATCAGCGCAGAGGTCTTCGGTTCCATTCCCGGCCAGTTCGAGGATTTTTATCTTAATGGAACTTAATGGAAAATCATTTTGGCTCGGGGACTGGGGCTGTTCTCAACATATCTGAAACTCACACAACACACACAACGTAATCTTCCACCACAATAATACACAATTTCTCCCACGCAGCTGACGCCACCCACCCTCGTCGGAGGGTCCATCTTAGAAGCGCTGCAGCAGGCGACATCAGCCATGAAATTATTATTATTATTAGTATAATTATTAAAATAATTATTATTGAAAATGTGTGGCATGTATACACAATTTATTACTACTTCTGTGGTTAAGAATTATTTCCATAAATTTCATGTTACGGACTGTATATTTTTTTCCTTTTAAAATCATAATCTTTGCTACCTTTTAAGATAATGCTTATTTGGAGCTGCTATTTTGCATTCGGGACATAGTGGGTTCGAACTCCACCGTCCACAGCCCTGAAGATGGTTTTACGTGGTTTCCTATTTTCACATCAGGCAGATGCTGGGACTGTACTTTAGCGACGTAAAGCAAATTACAGTAGTAGTATACTGTATATATAACATCTTCACTAACATTCAAGTTTACCTTCTAAGATCAGTTGTATTAAGCTGTATTTGTCATTTAGAAATATGTGAGCGAAATAGGCTACTTTCCTGCGGTATTCTGGGATTAAGACATCACACGATTTCCCGGCACGACGGAGTACCACCTCGTCGGAAACTTGGTCTGCCCATGGAACCTTGTGCATTCTGCGATACGTTAATATTTCAAAAGCCTGAAGTCACTTCTTTGACAAAGCTTGTAGAGTCCATGCTTCGACACCAGTTTACAGCACTGGCAACTCTTAACTAGGGCCCGGATATTTATGTATTTAAATATTCAATTTCTTTACTTATAGACAGCTTAAAAAGAAAATTACCGGTTAATTGTCGTTCTGATATGGTTATACCTGTGTTTCGTTTCACATATTCTTAGTACTCTATATACATAAAGTTGTACGGGGTCCTCTGTCTGTAATTTCGTTTGTTTTGCCAATTTTTCAGATATTTATCCGTTTCAGATCAACGCAAGACTTTATCAGTTTTTTTTAGCTTTGGTGTCTGTTTAGTTGTTTGTTCCACCATCACGGCGAAACGGCTAGGTAGATCTCGACTAAACTTCATATTCAGAGTATAGTCATTCAGTGGAAGCATATCTTTTAAGAATCGCTGAATAGACTGGGTGTTTATAAGAAAAGCAGAACAGTTTTCTTAAATTTTCTCTTATACTACTGATTTTCTGTAAAATCTCTTGATTATATGTTAAACGTCCCTTCATTTCAAACAACTTTTGTTATGTACATAATTTCACTTATTATTCTGACGAGAGCCTCCGTGGCTCAGACGGCAGCGCGTCGGCCTCTCACCGCTGGATTTCGTGGTTCAAATCCCGGTCGTTCCATGTGAGATTTGTGCTGGAAAAAGCGGAGGGGGGACAGGTTTTTCTCCGGGTACTCCGGTTTTTCCCTGTCATCTTTCATTCCAGCAACACTCTCCATTCTCATTTCATAGCATATATCAGTCATTAATAAATCAGTTTGGGAGTGGCGACCACATCGTACTAATAGCCTATATCTGCTTCATTCATTCCATCCCTGACCCGGTCAATGACTGGAAAACAGGTTGTAGGTTTTCATTTTCATTTTTCATTTTCATTCAAATGACGGAGAAAATTACTATTTTCTTGGGTTTCATGCTCTGCAGGGAGTGATTGACAGACCGACAACGAACCTACCGGTTATCATGGCAATGCTTCTGGCTGCTTGCCAAATGTATAACTTTTTTGACCCCGGAAAATATCGAAATCTAGAGGCAATTTTAATGACGGTGCATACCTTCACGTCTGGGTAACAGCTTGCTGTCCGACTCGTTGGCTGAATGGTCAGCGTACTGGCCTTCGGTTCAGAGGGGCCGGGTTCGATTCCCGGCCGGGTCGGAGATTTTAACCTTCATTGGTTAATTCCAATGGCCCGGGGGCTGGGTGTTTGTGCTGTCCCCAACATCCCTGCAACTCACACACCACACATAACACTGTCCTTCACCACAATAACACGCAGTTACCTACACATGGCAGATGCCGCCCACCCTCATCGGAGGGTCTGCCTTACAAGGGCTGCACTCGGCTAGAAATAGCCACACGAAATTATTATTATTATTAACTGCTTGCTAAAGGGTAGGCCTAAGTCATTTCACAAAACAGATAGCACAATCGCCACTCAGTTTAGAGAGATCTACGACTTTGGTCCTATGACATTTCGTCTCACCTCTCTCCAACTCGATTGTGACCGGAATTAGGAAAAGAGGCCTGTCTTTGAAATGAAAACTCCCCACCTCTATTGTGAATGGTAGTTGGCAAGTGAGCCTGCAGTTATAGTAGAAACTCCCGAACTCGATTGTGAATGGCAGTAGGACATTTGGTCTGCCATTATCATCAAAACTCCCCAACGCGCACTTTAATTCGGAAACAACGTTTGGTGTCCTCTCCGTCTTGTTTCTCGGATAGCCCTAAGAGACGTACAATTTAATCTTGCTCACTGCATATAAAGTAATTTACGTAGAAAACCGTATACAAGGTAGAGTACCGAAGCGAAGCACGGGTACATTTGCTAGTATTACATTTAAAATATTATGTGAAGAATATAACATTTCTGTACATATCCACGTAAATATTTCAATTTTTTTAAATCAGCTTGTTTAATTTTCAGATTATAGTAAACTAATTGGCGAATTTGATCTGACTTCCTGACGGTCCTTCTCAGCCTATAAGATAAATTTATTGGATAAGTGTCAAAACATAAGCCTCCGTGGCTCAGGCAGTAGCGCGCCGGCCTCTCACCGCTGGGTCCGTGGTTCAAATCCCGGTCACTCCATGTGAGATTTGTGCTGGACAAAGAGGAGGCGGATCAGGTTTTTCTCCGGGTCCTCCGGTTTTCCCTGCCATATTTGATTCCAGCAACACTCTCCAATATCATTTCCTTTCATCTGCCATTCATTAATCATTGCCCCAGAGGAGTGCGACAGGCTTCGGCAGCCGGCACAATTCCAATCCTCGCCGCTGGATGGGGACTTCACTCATTTCATTCCTGACCCGGTCAATGAATGGAAAACAGGCTGTGGATTTTCAAATGTCAAAACATCATATTGGAAAACATCGAGAAGTACTTGATGACACACTCGCATCACGATAAAAGAAAGTTACAGACTATTTGTGTTACCTAATAGGGGTTAAAGACAGGTTCTATATTAACTTTATTTAGTAACCTTAATTTCATTTTCAGGGCATGAGGGCAACGGGAAATTAGCTACAATAGTTTGTGTGATATACTCCGGGATTTAAACTGCACAACATTACTTTTATACATTTAAGTATTTTGATTATGCCGTTAAATCGAGTATTTAATACTGTCAAAATTAGTAAAAAATAGACTACTCTATATGAGGGGGTGAGTTGCAATATCTGCCACATGACCTTTTTAACATTTTAAGAAAAATGAGAAAAACGTGTAACTTCTATACTTTTATACTTACAAAGTTCAAATTTGGTGAATTAATTGATATTCGTGATCTCTATAAGCACACAGATTATTAAAATATCTGAAGCCATTGTTGCCAGGAATTTTTCTATTTTATTTGCACGTTGTCAGTTTTGGAACTCAAATTGAAGGGAACAATGGAAACGTGTTATAGGACTTTTTACAGCAAGTACAGCTTTCATAATTAATAACATTATGCTTTATTCTATCCTCAGGGTTAACAATGCGAATACGTAAATGGTATTTCAAGTTTAGGCATTAAGGTAATGGTCCTCTCCATCTTGGCTGTCAACACACTAAGTACTCACAACTACCGCTCAAAGAAGCTAAGGGATGATTGCTTTAACACACTAAAAGCATGGCAAAGAGAGTGTCGTGACCTGACGCGAAGCATTGTGATTGGTGCATACACGTTGCGCCCTTTGGAAGGAAACAAATTAAATAGTTCTTTCACTTTACAGGCTCTCTTCTCTGCTAGTTGCTTTACGTCTCAACGACACAGATAGGTCTTATGGCGACAATGGGGTAGGAAAAGGCTAGGAGTTGGGAGGAAGTGGCCCCAGCATTTGCCTGGTGTGAAAATGAGAAACCACGGAAAACAATATTTAAGGCTGCCGGCAGTGGGATTCCACCCACTATCTCCCGGATGCAAGGTCACAGCTGCGCGCCCCTAACCGCACATTCAACTCGCCCGGTCGTGACAGAATTTGAAACTCACCCCCTCATATAAATTATCTAAGGCAACGATGATGACTTTGTCATAAAATATCAAATTATTTAAAACAATATTACGGTCTCAATCATAACCATGTCCAATAACAGGGATATACGACATTTTTTTGTAAATTGATGCATTAATACTATTACATATTTCATGAATATTACAATTTAATTACATATTTCACTGATACTACATGTTTAGGGGCTGCCTGGCCGAGGCGGTAAAGGCGTGCTCAGTTCGCCCGGACCGACGTGGGTTCAATTCCCCGGCAGTAAGTCGTAAAATTTAAGAAACGAGATTTCCACTTCCGGAGGTGCACATGGCCCTGAGGTTCACTCAGCCTACACCAAAAATGAGTACCAGGTTAATGTCTTGGGTTAAAGGCAGCCTGGCGTAGAGCTAACCACTGTACTCCATCAAGTGCCGAGGTTACGGATAGTGGAAGCCTTTACCTTCTACTCCTCCAAGGGCCTTCATGGCCTGTACGGAGGTGACTTTGCTTTTGCTTACTACATGTTTATGTAAATATTCCGCACGTTGATATTATGTAATTACATTCGGGAGATAGTAGATTCGAACCCCCACTGTCGGAAGCTCTGAGGACGGTTTCCCGTGGTTTCCCGTTTTCACACCAGGCAAATGCTGGGGCTGTATCTTGATTAAGGCCACGGCCGCTTCATTCCCACTCCTAGCCCTGTTCTATCCCATCATTGGCATAAAACCTATCTGTGTAGGGGCGACGTAGAGCAATATTACAATAATTACGAAAAATCCGGGCCCTACTCATAACACTTCACGATACGTCGCCGAGTTTCGAACCAGAGATTACGATTAATCCAAGATGATTTCATTTTGGAAACACATTCCTTGGAGTCCCGATATATTTAATATATTTAAATGGAATTACCCATTTATGAGGAATTATTTCAATGTGGAAGAGGGTAGACAATATCTTTTGACAGACTATTTGCTTAATTAGAAGCCTTTTCCTTCACTAAATCGGGTAACTGCATGTATAAAACAAACACACCAAATAAACAAACTCCATGGCACTAGAGCGCGAATGAACCTTTGATTGAGCCTTCCAATCGACGGCTGGACAGCTTACGAGGTGATGTATGGTCCGCGTGACGAATCCCTTCGCCCGTTATTCTTGCATATTTGGACGGGGTCCTCAAGGAACATTTTATTCAAGAACTACTGTGTGTAACATATGCATACTGTAACCGTAAAAGTTTGTTTTGATGGCTAGCTGAACACAAGACTCGGCACAGGGTTGACCGGTCCTTGTCTGAATTGTTACAGAGGAGAGGGAAGTAAGATTAGTATAATGGAATGCTAATTTCTTTAAAAAGTTTATTCATTAAATAAGATCAGAGTTTTAACATCACCTCAGCACAGCAGTTACAATGAGTACTTCTCCTGGAGTTGAACTGGTCCTTGTACATTGCGGGGTCGCAATGTTTGCTCAAGGTGCCACCATCTTCCGAGCCAGTCTCGAATATCTTAAAGGTCTCGAATATCTCGGAGGTCTGCGTGGTCTAGGAGCACTCGTGGTCTTGGTTGTAACGTGGCACTGGGTATGAAATGGATTCAAAGTAATTGATCTGCACAAATGAGATTATGGTCAATAGCGTTCTTTAACGAGTCACTAGCTGCACTCAATTATCTTCACAATGGGATTTCACTAATTAGAAGAACACAGTCATTACTGATGGATTAAATTGAACTCAAAATTAAACTTGTGATGTACTGATAATAATAATAATAATGATAACCTACAACCTGTTTTCCAGTCTTTGACCGGGTCAGGGATGGAATGAATGAACCATATAGAGGCTATTATTACAATGGGGTCGCCACTCCCAAGGTGATTGGTAATGACTGATAAATGCTATGAAATGATAATGGAAAGTGTTGCTGGAATGAAAGATGACAGGGAAAACCGGAGTACCCGGAGAAAAACCTGTCCCGCCTCCGCTTTGTCCAGCACAAATCTCACATGGAGTGACCGGGATTTGAACCACGGTATCCAGCGGTGAGAGGCCGACGCGCTGCTGTCTGAGCCACGGAGGCTTTGTGATGTACTAATGACGTAAAATAAATATCACCTTATTAAAGTTAAGTGTGAGACATTGTCCGGATAACGACATAGAAAACAAGGTATCCCGTTTTAATACTTCACACAACATCAAAGGAAAAAGAATGAGTTTCGTGAATTTAGTCCCGTTCACTATCGAAAATGGTAAAGGAAAGCACTGTCCTTCCTGGAACCGTCCCTGGTTCGACACAAGTCTTATTGGGATAATTAAAGAATGTTAAATGCACCAGATCGTTTAAATACTGTACTGAGTTTATGCTCACTTAAGAATCTAGACACTTGTAAAATAGAATCAAAGTTCGATGACACTGTTTAATATGATTAATTATATCGATCGTTCATAACATCGACGTACAGTTTGAAAAATGTTCCAGCACCTTTGGTAGAGTCCGGCTCCATGGCTAAATGGTTAGCGTGCTGGCCTTTGGTCACAGGGGTCCCGGTTTCGATTCCCGGCAGGGTCGGGAATTTTAACCTTAATTGGTTAATTTCGCTGGCAAAGGGGCTGGGTGTACGTATCGTCTTCATCATCATTTCATCTTCATCACGACGCGCAGGTCGCCTACGGAAGTCACATCGAAAGACCTACATCTGGCGAGCCGAACTTGTCCTCGGACACTCCCGGCACTAAAAGCCATGCGCCATTTCATGTTTTTACCTTTGGTAACACCTATGCACTGCGATGCTTCACTACCGTAAGTTCAATAACCTGAACAGTTTGAAAATATTAGATTATGTTCCACTACTATCACAGTTTATCATTTGTCAAAATTAAATATAGAATCATGGACAGTTTAACGTTTCACTGACGATCGCGTTTCAACACTTTCAGTATTCAATGTAATGTTAATTACTTTCGTTCAAATACGAACATCAAATTATATTAGCGTAATATAGTATTAGTGAGTAAATGTAAGTTTCAGTTACACTGTTCTCGTAAATGGTAAAACTCCTCAACTGTTCGCACTTCAATTAAGGCGCAGTTTCCAACACTACACACACGACGCCGAAAATATTCTAACTCTTGCAGTGCGTCGTAATAATCGGACTTAAACTTTCGCAGGGGGTCGAACTGACGACTTACATAATGACCAAAGAATGCCCAACAGCCGACCGTCCGATCTCGGCTGTGGTACCAAGTGAACTGGCTTGACAAGTTTTTTTTTTTTACGGGGGGGCCCCGTAGCCCGCTCCCCCGCCGTGACCATCGACTCAATCTACATGGCCTCCGACATGCTATTAATTTCTAAGAAGAAAGAGATAGCAGGGAAGAGTGGGAAGTGATACAAGGAGTATCTGCCGGTTTCCGAGTTAGACTCGCTACCACGGCAAGAGTTTGTGTTTGGTAAGGTGGTGTTGAAGTGTGGAATTGAAGGGTCAGGGAAAAACCACATAGGCAGAAAAGAGAGAGAGCCTACGTGTAAAACCTGACAGCTTTTGATAGCACATGCAAGGATGTGGGCTGGAAAGTCCAGAGGTTGTGTTAGTTAGGAAGATGTGTCATGCAATCATAACCATTTCCTTGCCATTGTTTGTTATTATGGGGATCAGTCCATCTTGTCACTGCCGGGACGGCTCGGGTCCACTAGCGTCTGGGCTCTGGGCCACAGGATCGTCCCTTTGGCCAGCAGCCAGTGGTCCCTGGTGCCAAGTCTCCGTTTGGAGAGGGGGATTGAGAGCCAAGCCTTACTTGGTGCAAGGGGCTGTCTTCTTCTTCCGCCTGGCGATGTCCCTCTGTGCCGTGTTGTTGGAACACACTTGTCACTGCAGATCTGCAACTATGCTAGGGTTATTAGAACAATAAATATATATATACAGGTGCTCCTTGGAGTGCCGGCTTGCTTGCCTGCGCTCACGTCCAGTGCTCTACCTAAGTAATAGAAGAATGACACGAAGTAGTAACTATGTTATTACTGCTGTCTTCGTTATAGGGCGCGGGCTGATGTTCCGCTCCCGTGTCTCTTTCGGGGGGCGGAGGTGGTTGATTCGTCCTTGGCCGTCTGGCTTAGTTGCCATCGTCTTCTTCTCGTGTTGTGTTGCTTATCAGTCTCTCCTCGCCTGGTCCCTGGGTTAAAGACAGCTGTAATCATGGGAGCATATTTACATATTTACATATTTACATAGGTACATGTTGCCTGCAGTGTGTGGTTTAAGTGGTGTCTAGGTGTCAGCTTGGGGAGGAGCCAGCTATCGGCTCTTCGTCCCCCCAACCCTGTGGCTGAACAGAATGTGTTTCGGTGTGGGATATTTTTTGTAAAGGTCGACGTCGTAGCGTCCGATCCCGTTTATTAACGGGTTGATCTTATTACCCCATGACTTTGTGTACATTCTTAGTGTTTGTTTTCGTATATGGCGCCTAATCGAGCTGACTTTAGCAATATCGCGTAGTTGGCGTATTGGTGTGTCGAAAGGGAGTCTGGCCGCTGCTCGAATGCATTTATTTTGTATTCGTTCTAGCGCATCCAGGTTCGTCTTTGCAGTGTACCCCCATGCTGGGGCTGCGTACATGATTATTGGCCTAATTAAGGCCTTATACATATTTATGGCTACGTTTGTCTTTATACTGGAGTTTTTGTTCAGTATAGGGTATAGCTGGTTGAGTCTAATCTGAGCTTTCCTTTGGATATCTTTGATGTGGTATAGCATGGTGAGCTTTCGGTCTAGGACTACTCCTAGGTATTTGGCTTTATCATGCCATGTTATATCCTGATTGTAAAGCTTTAGCGGTTTAATGTTGGCTGGTCTGCGTGTGCGTCTGTTCTTCATGGTGAACAGCACAGCTTGGAACTTGTCAACATTGACCTTGATGCGCCATTTCGTTAGCCATGGCTCGAGAGTTCTTAGCGCTACTTGGAGCCTCTTCCGAGCGCACGCTAGTTGTGGGTGTTGGACTGTGATAGCAGTGTCATCAGCGTAGAGGTATGTGGTAGTGAGTTCCGTAGTGGGCATGTCATTTGTATATAGGACGAAGAGGATTGGACCCTTGGGCTACGCCCGCTCTAATCCTTCGCGTGCTGGACAGCGTGTTGTGTACGTCTACTTGGAACTCTCGGCCCTCCAGATAGGATTTTATTAGCCTTATATAGCCTGGGTGGAATTCGAGGTCAATTAGCTTCGCTAGTAGGCCTTCGTGCCAGACTTTGTCAAATGCTTTCTGGATATCAAGGGAAACCGAACCTGTGTCCCTTCGTTTATTGAAACCTATGGTCGCTTTTTCTATGAATCGTGTGAGCAGTTGTGGGGCTGAGTGCCCGTTCCTGAAGCCAAATTGCTCGTTGCGAATTATTCCTCTTTCCTTGATATGCCCTATTAACCTTTTTAGTAGTATTTTCTCAAATACTTTACTGAGGGCGTCTAGGAGGCTGATAGGCCTATAATTATTTGGGTCTGACTTGTCTTTGCCTGGTTTTCCAAATACGAGTATTCTAGCCCTTTTCCATTGTTCAGGGTAGTATTGGAATCTGAACATTGCATTGAAGATGCTGGTAAGTAGTGTTAGGGCTTTGTGTGTTAATTTCTTAATTATAATATTCTGTATCTCGTCTGGGCCAGGCGCCTTCTTGGGGTTAAGATGACTTATAATCCATTTCATTTCGTGTATATTTGTCCTCTTAACCTCCGGCTTAGGTTCGTTTTCGAGGAACTCAGCTACCTTTGCCTCGGTTTGCCTGGTGAAGGCAGGGTCAGATGGTATTTCGTTCGGAGTGAATGCCGCTTCGATCGAGTCCGCTATGACTTCCGCTTTATCACTGTTCTCATATACCGGGCCATTTGGTCCCTTAATAGTAGGGATGCTGTGTGTTTCACGAGTGAAGTGTCTCGCTAGGTTCCACACAGGCCTGGTGTTTGTGTCGAATAGACGGAGTTTATTGTTCCATTCTCGCGACCTACATTCCTGTAGTTTGGTTTGTATTTCGGTATTGAGTTCATTTTTCATAATACTGTCGTAGCCTCTATGGTGTCGTGCCCAGTTGCGTCTGTGGCTGTTGCGCTTGCGTATTAGTTCCTTAATGTGGGCTGGAATTTCGAATTGTGGGTATTCTTTGTGTTTGCTTTCTGGTATGCTCGTTGCTGCGGTTGCCTGGATTGCTTCTACTAGGGTTTTGACTGCTTCGTCAATTTGGGCTGTGCTGTATAATAGCATACCCTCACTTCCCTGTAGGAGTGTGTCTAGCTTGTGTTCGAATTTGCCCCACTTGGCTGCTTTATAGTTGAGCCTACGCTTGGGGTTGTTTTCATATTCCTCTGGGTTCGCATCTAGTGTAAATATCACTGGTTGGTGCCTCGACCCAAGGTCGTTCACTACCGTTATGCTATGCCTTTGAGGAATATGTCGCAGTAGGGCTATGTCTAGTATATCGTCGACCTGATCGTTTGGCGCTAGGAACGTGGGTTCGCTGGGGGCTGTTACCACATAGTCCTGGGATAGCATGTGGTTGTACAGCTTTGTGCCTTCTGAGTTAGGTTTCAGGCATCCCCAGCTGGCGTGTTTCGAATTTAGGTCTCCGCCTAGGATCGTGTTTTGATTTAGCCTTAGTACTGCGTCTATATCTTGTGTGTTCAGGCTTTTCGGTCTGGAGTATGCCGCTATGACATTTATGAGTGTTCCTCGGACTGGCATGGCAATTCCACATGCCTCCAGTTCGACCAGCTCTGGTATGTCCACCTCCATATGTTTGATGTCCTTTCTTACCAGAACTGCCACCCCTCCAACTCCGTTGGCCTTATCGCTTCTGTGTATTTTGTAGCCTCTTATGTTGAACTTCTTCCCCGGTGGGAGGAACGTTTCTGTTAGGAGTGCTACATGAATAGTGTTCGCGACTAGGAAGGGTTCGAGTTCGTATTTCCTGGACCTAACGCCCTGGCAGTTCCATATTAGTACTCGAAGCCCTTGCGTGTTATTGTTATCGTTATTATTATTGTTATTATTATTATTGTTATTATTCTCGTTGAGTTGTTCAGCCATCTTGGGTTAGGAGTTCGTAAATTGTATTCGCCAGGTCCTTCAGCCAGGGGAAGGGCAGCAGGTTGGCTATCATAACTGCAGAGGTTATGACTGCAGTGAGGTTCAAGTTCGGGAAGATGGTTTTCAGGATTTCCTCTATCCTTTCCTTGAATGTTCTCCCTGCCGTGTCCCCTTCGGGCTGTTGTACCTGGCTTGGTGATTTGTGTGTATGTGGTGAGATGGGTCTGTTCGTTGTGGTGTTGGGGGCGGGCAATGGGGGCGGTGCCTCGGATGCTAGTCTTTTTTCGGCAGGTTGTCTGCGGGGGGTTGGAGCTAGCCCCGGGGGGGCCTGGCGCAGCTCGGGGGCAGCGTGCATGGGCTTAACCTGCCTTGTAGTTATTGGGGGTAGGGCCTTCTTCTTTGAGTAGTTCCTGGAGGTCTTACTTTGGACGGAGGTGGGGGAGTGCTTGGGCTGAGGGCCCAGGGTTGTGTGTACCCTCCGTCCTTGGGGGTTGCAAGTTAATTTTGCCTCCACCTGAAGGGTCTAATTTGCCTGAGTGGCCTTGTTTACGGCCCTTTGAGCCTGAAGGGCCTGGAGGACCTGAAGGGTCCTTTTTACCTGAGGGGTCTATTTTCTGCTTGCGTGAAGCGCCTGTGCCTGATGGGCCTGCTTGGGCTTTAGGGTTGCCACGCTTGTCTCCCTTTGGCCCTTTGCCTTGGTAAGCGGCTTCGTAGTCCCTGCGGCTGGGACATTCTCTATAATTAGCCGCGTGTTTCCTCTCGCAGTTTGCGCACTGAGAGTACGCGGGGTCGCTGCCGTGGGGGCAGTCGCGAGACAAGTGGGAGGCGGCGCATCTGCGGCATCTGGGATCTAGCCGGCAGGCCGCTCCTGAGTGCCCATGCCTCTGACACACTCCACATTGGGGGCCAGTGGCTGGGGGGCAGTACGGCTCGACTGTCACCAGCATATCCGCCAGCATCCGCATTCTCCTCAGACTGTCTGCTCCTGGGGTGTCCGCCACGGCAACTAGGAAGAGACAGCCTTTGGCTGGTCTGTTTCCTGTTCGCATCCGGTGCACTGTAAGAGCGTTGATACCCTGGGCTTGCATGGCTAGCTCGATATCTCCTGGGTCGTATGTGTTGTTGGGCGTTCTCACTACGAATCGTTTTACTGTAGCATTGGGCAATATCTTTACAAATGTGATATTAAGCCTCCTCAGCACCTGTATAGCGATTTCATAGCTTTCGAAGCTAGACATGTGTAGCCGGACTGCTTCGTGCGCATTAAATCTCGGCTTAGAGAAATAGTAGTTTCTCTGCTCATGTTTCAGCTCTTTGAGAAGCTCCATTTCAATCTGCTTGATGTTGTTTGTGTATACCGTAAGGGGTGGGGGTTTAGACCCCTTACGGGTGGCTGGTTGAGGTGATTCCTGATATGTCTGCCTCGTGTTTGTGTTTGGTGGTGGCATAGACGTGTCGTTTGTAGTGTCCGTGGAGCTATCGGCCTGGGTTCTCGGGTTTCGACCCCCGCCTTTCTGAGCCTTGCGGCTCCGTGGCTGGGGTTCTTTCCCTTTCCCCTTCCCCCTCTTCCTCCCTTTGGCCTCCTTAAAACCGTCACCCTGATTTCCAGGCCGGGTGGCTGGGACCTCGGGTTCGGTCACCCCTAGTTCGCGCTGCTCCTCTCCCTCCGAACTTTCAGAGTCGGCCTCCTGAGATGAACTTGATAGGTCCATCACCAGTTTAGCCTCATCCGAGTCGGAGTCTGAGTTGCTGGCTTGCTTGGGGGAGGGTTAGACTTTAGTTGGCGCCTTCCGCCGAGTCCGGTTATTTTCCCCAACCTTCCTTCCCTGGGCGGCCGCCTCCTCGCTCGGGTCTGCAGGACTGGGTCCTTCTTTCCTGGCGTCTGGCAGTGCGACCACTAGGTTAGGTAGGAGGGGGTGGATTGCATTGGGGGGAGAGGTGCTCTCCGTGTTGTGTTTGGCCCCTTGGGCCACCGGGCCGGTCGGCGCGCTGCCCCCAGGTTTCGCCAGGCCGGTCGCTGGCTCTACTATACAACGTTCCGCGCGGGCCGGCACTGGTTGGACCGGTAGGTGCGAGCTTAAGCTCCGGTTAGCTGTCAAGGGGGTGTTAGTGTTAGTGTCAGTGCTATGTATGCCTGTCATGTGTAGGATGTAGTGTTTCGTGAGTGAAACACTATCTGACACGTTAATTCCCTGCTCTACGGGGTCAGTGTCCGGAGCGAGGGTCATTTGTGACCGGTTGGGGCCGCGCGTGACAAGGCTACCTGTGCCAGCCTTAAGAAAGGCTGGCTTAACATTCCTGCAAGCGGCCGTTGCTGTGGGGCTGCCCTCAAACTGTAGCCACGGATATGTGGTGTTGAAGTTGAGGCGCTGTGAGTACAGCGTCGCCACAGTCGAGTAGAGACGTGGGGGGTCTCATTCTCCGCCGTAGGTTTAGAGCCAGCCGGTTGGTCAGAGCGCTGTGATAACAGCGTCTCTTCCCTCTCGGTCTCCTCTGGACGTACTAGTTGCTCGGCGATTGTGTCTGTAATGGTCCCAGGCTCGTCGACAAATTGCTCTTTCCGATGCGATTTATTGCTCTTTTGGGAATTACGAGCCTGGTTCCGTGTGTTTTGGTGTGGGGACATTCTAATACGAACTAGTGGGCGCAGGATTATCCGTTGTTAAGCGGGTCCCTGGTCCACAGATTCCCTATCTAACCCTAGGTACCGAGAAGCGGTAACCGGTTGGGGCAGGTAGTGTAGTCTCTCGAAGTCTGGAAGGTCTCGGTGAGAGGAGAGGGACAGCGGAGCGATAGGCACGTATGTCCTCTCGCTAGCGCAGTCGAACTCGTCCTCTGGCTTGACAAGCGAAATGCCTGCCTTTTTATTCAGTATCCCCAAGAAAGTGTAATGACTAATATCTTCTGTAATTTTCAACAGATCTCCTTGAAACTTCGGAATCATGATTATAAAAAGTAAGCTACACGGTGATGTAGTTCATTTCCTCATATCTTAATTCATTCAGAAAAAATTAATGATGGAAGGGAATCGAACATTCCGTCGTCTGACGTAATACAACCCTGACCAAGTTCTCCAGTTGTGACGTCGCACTTCCCCGCTGCTCCCAGCTGACATGCTTGCTGGGGAAGCGTGCTGGGCGGCTAGCATAACTCCACACACATCGGGGACTTTAATTTAGAACTGTGTTACGGGTATAATACCAAAATCTTACTCATAATTTACCAAATAAGGACGCTGTCTTGACATTACTTCAGATATAGGACTACTTCAGTAGTAAGTACTCGGTTACGAAATCTGAAAAATATAGACTCCGTGGCTCAGGCGGCGGTGAGAACCGCTGGATTCCGTGGGCCAAATCTCGGTCACTCAATGTGAAATTTGTGCTGGACAAAGAGAAGCCGGGGCAGGTTTTTCTCCGGGTCCTCCGGTTTTCCCTGTCATCTCTCATTCCAGCAACACTCTCCATTATCGTTTCATTCCATTTATCAGACATTCCATTCCTGACACGGTTGCATGACTGGGAACAGACGTTGGATATTACTCTATTACTGTTATGATCGAATATCTGATATGCATAACCCTACGTTACAGTTTCACAAATTATTACGAACTATTATATACAATTCTCAGATATTACAGTTGTTTAAATAGTTGCTCTAAGTAACTCACAAAAGCAGAAGAAAAACACAATTTAGAAAGTGGTGGTGAGAAGTAAATTTCACAACACGTAGTTCAAATGAGCTACTAAGTGCATCTTTTGCCATCCTGTAATGGACATGCGAACCAAAGGTGAGCAACCGTTTGCTCAACATTTCCGCACTGACACTGTAATTGTCTCCTATCTGTATCCTAATTGCCGAGGACCTGTACTACGACAGCCAGATAAAAGTGTGGTTTAAATTTATGTGGCAGTTTGCACATTTATCTGTAAGTTCAGTTGAAAACGCGTACTACGACTTTTGTTTATGTGCAATCTGGGAGAATATTCTTGATTTTAGCTCTGCCGAAGTTGGAGAGGCAGTTAACACTCTTATCTGCGACTTTGCTCCTATCGGGGGCGTTACTGTAAGAATCAAGATGGCTACACGTCAGGATGAATCTACATCTGAATAATTCTGTACGAAAAATAAGTTACTATAATGTAATGTATGTATATATTTGTAAAATATATCATACTTCCTGTCCAGCTATCACAAATTTTTTAAAGATTTCCCAAGTTAGTAAGTTGTTGTTACTGACAATCTGAGTTGAACGCAAGAAATTCAACAGCAAGCTTCCTAGGTAGCTGTAGTCGTTACGGCGACATCGTTTAATGCTGCCAGGCAGTTATTTACGGGTTCGAGTCCCAATAGTCCCACATTCTTTTACCATTTAAATGTTAGTCGGTAGGGTACCAGAGGTGATAGTACACATTTCCTAATCGTTTGGACTATAGTATTACAATCTCAAAAGAAATAGCGTCAAACAAAAGAAAACACCGGTGAACACGTATACCACCGCGCTAAATTACCCTATATTTAAGTAAATCTATCCGCGACGAACGTATGGAGTAAAGGTATACGATGTTTTATACAATGATTCCTCCGTCGAATGAGGACGTTAAGGAGGTTATTCTTTGACTTCATAACAACTAGCTACAAAGTATTTACACTCAAGTAAGATAAATGCTTGCCAGTTACTAATCTAATATCGTCCAGGAAAAAAGAAACTAACCAGGCCAACTCATTAAATGAGCAAAAATGAATTGAATTAATAATGAAATTAATGGTTCTACGCCGCATACAGTGGCTTTAATTACGAATATAATTCTACTTTTGCCGTAACACGTATCCTCGTAAACATCGTTAGGAAAAAAGGAAAATTATATCGTGTGGTAGGAATTATTTGATAATATACGTAACCTGAATCTTAACTTTTGCGTACAGGTTATATTTTTAACTTTTTTATTTTCTACAACAATTTCTGAGTTTCGTTACATGGTTAATTAATTTTAACATTTCTTCGTATGTTTAGATTTCAGTCCTAATTCTGTTTTTGACTTGAACTTCCACATTATAGCTTAATAAGAGTCTGATATTGGATTCTACTAATACAATTTCAAAAGAAATAGAGCTAAAGAAACGAAAACACCAGGAAACACGTACACCACCGCGCTAAATTTCACACAATAAAAATGTTACTACATCTTCCGCATGAAAATACCGTCGTTAAGATCCGTTGGTAGTAAGCAAGAAAATATTTAACTTTTGGTTTGAAGAACTGCAGCCTACGTATTATGGCCGGTCGACCTTCCGGACACCAAATATGGTGGCGTGTATTCCCTACTGTGTGTTTCTGTGCTGGTTGATACTTTGATGGGGCGTGTGTAAATAAAGATGCGGATTGAGACGAATATAAATACCTAGTGTACGAGTTCGAGGAATTAACCAGAAGTGGCTAAAATCCCGGGCTAGCCGGGAATCACACCTGGAGCCCTCTGAACCAAAGCCCACTACGCTAACTATTTAGACAACGAGTGGGAATTACCTCAGATCAGAAAGTAGGTCTTATTCTAACAGTGTTTCTTCTTCTCGAGAAGTTCACTAAATTAAGCCCGTGCAAATGTGTAAGTTCTAGCCGGTTCATTAGAGGCCAAGCCAAATGCAAAAGTTACTTTCAGGGCTTGTACTACGACGGTCAGATAAACAGCCAGGAAAGGAAGCAGCCGTGGCCTTAATTTATGCACCATCCCGGCATCTGCCTTGAGAAGGAGTGGAAAACTACGGGACACAACTTCGAGGATGTCTGATGTGAGAATTGAACCCCCACTACTCAGTTGACCTCCCGAGGCTAAGTGGACCCCCTTCCAGTCCTCGTATCACTTTTAAAATTTAGTGGCAGAGACGGTTATCGAACCTGGGTCCCCGGGGTAGCAGCTGGTAAGGAATATTTACTTTACATAATTACTATCTTAGCACATCTTAACACTAACAGCAACTAAATTAAGTTTTCGGTCTTGTAAATTACCGTGCCGAATGATTAACGGTCAAGACCTACATGACTGATCGTTATTTGATTAGGTGTCCGCCTCCGTAGGATAACGGTTAGCTTTATTAGCTGTCGTCCTTGGAGACACAAGTTCGATTCCCGGTACTTATAGAGATTTAAGAACGGCAGTAGGGCTAGTAAGGCCGGCCCCATGGTGTAGGGGTAGCGTGCCTGCCTCTCACCCGGAGGCCCCGGGTTCGATTCCCGGCCAGGTCAGGGACTTTTACCTGGACCTGAGGGCTGGTTCGAGATCCACTCAGCCTGCGTGATTAGAATTGAGGAGCTATCTGACGGTGAGATAGCGGCCCCGGTCTAGAAAGCCAAGAACAACGGCCGAGAGGATTCTTCGTGCTGACCACACGACACCTCGTAATCTGCAGGCCTTCGGGCTGAGCAGCGGTCGCTTGGTAGGCCAAGCCCTTCAAGGTCTGTAGTGCCATGGGGCTTGGTTTGGTTTTAGTAGGGCTAGTAACTGGTTAAAAAGGCACATGCAGTTCAACTCCATTGGGGATGTTCCAGAAAAGAGTTACCCTACCCCACCTCGACTAATACGACGACACGACTTTAGTCCGAATTTTTGGCTGAATGGCAAGTGTAAAGGCCTTAGGTTCAGAGGGCCCCGTGTTCGATTCTCAACAGGGTCTGGGATTTTAACCATAAATGGTTAATTCCCTTGGCTCGGGGGTGTGGGTTTTGTCCTGCCCCCAATATCTCTTACACCACACAACACTATCCTCTACCACAAAAATACGGAGTTTCCTACGGTGGGAAGGGAATTCTTACTTATATATGGACAAGCTTTACTACGTCTCGCTTTGCGACAAGGCAACTGTAGCAGTTCCACGCTGTCATCTGTAAAATCCCTTTGCTCGCACCGTTTAGCTTCACTGACGAGCTGCTTTAAATGCTGAACAGTTTCACAAACTCTAAACCTTCTTTCCCTCTTCATGATTTTAAGTGCTAATCCTTCACACCACAGACTGGTTTTCACTGGAGTTGTAAATACTCTTATCTTGTTAAGCATGCGTAGGTCTAATTCTAGCTACGCAGTCGTCTTGTTCGAAACACAGGTACTGCATAGCGTCATGTGAAAATTTGTGCGTGCCTGATAGACCTATGCGAATCTAGAGAATTAAGTACTTAATAAGACTCATTACTTGCTGATAATAATTATAAAAGGCTCTTCTACTTTCCCAAATATTTGAAGTAGTTAATTTATGACATTTTACTGCTTAATTCATATTTGAAGTAGTCAACCCTTTTCCCGACAACCAGCTGTATAGCGAAATGCTCAGATTGGTTGAGCCATTCAAGGCGGAACTGTACTCTGGAATCATCGTTCCAAGGAGGACCTAAATTTCTGTACGGAGGATCTCCTAGAGGGTTACGTCCTCTCCCAGGCCAAGGAGATTTGAAGCGGTGATACGAGGTGTGCGGAGAAGATGGGGAGGTGACAGCTGTGGCCTATAAAAGGATCTGTCCAGGCATTTGCTTTACTGCAGGAGAATGGAAAACCACGGTAAACCATTCTCAGGACAGCCGACGGTAGGGGCCAGTCCCTCCACTTCCACGATGCAGAGCTGCAGGGCTTGTAAAACTGGCCGCTGTTTAGCCAGAGTCCACACTACTAAGTGGCCAATTTGATTATTATTATTATTATTATTATTATTATTATTATTATTATTATTATTATTATTATTTGATTAGCTTGGTTAGGATAACATCTCTACAGTGTTTAGAGTCCTTATTTCAAGGCTGGTCAGATTTCTACCGTTTCCATCACCATCAGTCATCGTAAGCCTAAGACACTGAATAGACTCAACAAGGCATGTGTATAGGCAAACCCCGAACGACTTGATAAGTGGCCCGCAAAAATATAAAACACCACGTAATTTGGAACAAACCAGATGATTGTGGATGATTGTAAAATATTCAAATAGATCGATTCTCTCCCAGATACAATCTACTTGCAAATTACTCTTAACTCACTGTCACTTTGCTGTACTAAATGACGCCTTAAACCTCATCCCTCCCAGCGTTCCACCATTTCGTTCACACTTTGTAAATACCGCGTATTTCAAGATTACCACCGCTGAACCAATTAATTTCAATTATTGATAATCAAAAGAACTTATGAGTTCATTTTTATAGAAAACTGTTGTTTGTTTCACACATAAACAGTGTCACCTCACATGCTATGTGGCTCCTTGGTTTACTATACAGGTTTACTGATATCACAAACTAAACGCCCACAGAATATTCTACGTTTCCTGTATCTTACCGATTGTCGAATATGCCTCTACAGTGTGCTTCATTTCTTCTTCAAATATCAGCCTCCTTGACCAATCTTTCTTCTGTGCTATTGTCAGAGCCAGGGTCTCTGGCTGTTTCAACATGAGCTCTAACCAAGTGCTTGGTAAATTAAACCTTAAAACTCTTTCTGGTCGGTGGAAAATAGCCGACCTAGAGCTACTATACAAGGCAGCTATTGGTTTATTTAGGTCATCTGAAGTACTTTCCTTCACCCCCCTCCCCGTCCCTTCCCGTAGTAACTTACTGCAATGAAGACTCACATCCATATTCCTTACTCCCGGCTTTCTTTTACACAAAAATCCATCTCTATACATATTCCTACCATATATATTTATCTGTCAACAAACCAAACCAAACCCCATGGCGCAACAGCCCCGAAGGTCCATGGCTTACCAAGCGACCGCAGCTCAGCCCGAAGGCCTGCAGATTATAAGGTGTAGTGTGGTCAACACGACGAATACTCTCAGCAGTATCCATAAACAGGAACCTAATTATCTTCTTATCGTATCCTTACTTCTGTCTTGATATTTCTCACATAACTTCATTTTTCCTTCTGGTTCTTTCCTGTATTGAAGAGAATTTTCCTTTGTTTATGTGGTGATTTATGTAATTATGCAAAATACAGGATTGTACATTATATATTGTGTATATTTGTGCCCTTTGTTGTAAAAGTTTCTATACTTTTATCTTAGATGAATAACTATTGTTCATATTACAGATCTTTGTAATTCGGCGTCATGCTGTTGCTGATCCTGAATTTAACAAAAATACAAACTAATAGTGAGTGCAGTAAATGTTGCTGATTCTTACAGAAATACTGATTAGGGTTTACGTGTTCTTCACCGAGCTCGATAGCTGCAGTCGCTTAAGTGCGGCCAGTATCCAGTATTCGGGAGATAGTAGGTTCGAACCCCACTGTCGGCAGCCCTGAAAATGGTTTCCCGTGGTTTCCCATTTTTACACCAGGCAAATGCTGGGGCTGTATCTTATTTTTTTTTTTGCTAGGGGCTTTACGTCGCACCGACACAGATAGGTCTTATGGCGACGATGGGATGGGAAAGGCCTAGGAGTTGGAAGGAAGCGGTCGTGGCCTTAATTAAGGTACAGCCCCAGCATTTGCCTGGTGTGAAAATGGGAAACCACGGAAAACCATCTTCAGGGCTGCCGATAGTGGGATTCGAACCTACTATCTCCCGGATGCAAGCTCACAGCCGCGCGCCTCTACGCGCACGGCCAACTCGCCCGGTGTATCTTAATTAAGGCCACGGCCGCTTCCTTCCCATTCCTAGGCCTTCCCTGTCCTATCGTCGCCATAAGACCTATCTGTGTCGGTGCGACGTAAAGCAACTAGCAATGTGTTCTTCAAATTACAGAAACTAAATAAGGTTTAACTTTAATTAAATATTTTATATATTTGCAATTATTTTCCCACAGTGCAGTGTACTCGGAGTTCAATATCTTATTGCGCTTCGTGAACAATACAGTAAATGTCCATGAATGTACTAGGGAAATGAGTGGTGAGATAGTTTCTCGTTGAATATTTCACCGAACCAGGTGCTGCAAACTCACACACTTACCGATCCCACATGTAATATTTTCACATCATCCATCACCGTGACAAGCTGAATAAGGGATGGTGTTGCTAGCATTACTCATGCCTCTGCTACTTATATATTGTCAAAACCAATGATAGAGCTGACACAGTTCGATGAATGTAAGAAACTTGGCCCAGCCTGAGGGCATAGCACACTGGAACACTTTACTTCTCTAGATACTGACCAGGGTTGCGTTATTGTAAGTGAAAATGAAAATCCACAGCCTATTTCCAGTCATTCGACCGGGTCAGGAATGGACTGACTGAAGCCCCATCTATCGGCGAGGATAGGAGATATGCCGGCTGCCGAAACCTGTCGCACTCCTCTGGGGCAATGAATAATGACTGACAGGTGAAATGTTAATGAAGAGTGTTGCTGGAAAGAATGATGACAGGGTAAACCGGAGTACCCGGAGAAAAACCTGTTCCATCTCCGCTTTATCCAGCACAATTCACACATGGAGTGACCGGGATTTGAACCACGTTATCCAGCGGTGAGAGGCCGGCGCGCTGCTGCCTGAGTCACGGAGGCTCTACGTATTGTAAGTACCTAATAATAATAATAATAATAATGAATGATTTCGCAGTTATTGCGCTGCCCGACTCCTTGGCTTAATGGTCAGCGCACTGGCCTTCGATTCAGAGGGTTCCGGGTTCGATTCTCGGCCGTGTCAGGGATTTTAACCTTCATTGGTTAATTCCAATGGCCCGGGGCTGGGTGTTTGTGCTGTCCCCAACTACTCTGCAACTCACACACCACACGCAACACTATCCTCCACCACAATATCACGCAGTTACCTATACATGGCACATGCCGCCCACCCTCATCGGAGGGTCTGCCTTACAAGGGCTGCACTCGGCTAGAATAGCCACACAAAATTAAAAAAGAAGTTATTACACTCCCGTTAATTGGTATATTTCTGTATCTGTGTTACAACTTACAAAATTTCTAATCTATTTAACTGCTTTAAAAGTAAAACTCCACTTTAGCAAAGGAGAGGTTGTTATGCTGGGTCACATCACGTTTTATATTAGAAGAGTAAGTACTCCAAATTTGACTAGTAATGGGATTGTCACAAAAAAAGTTAGAAGATATATGTTGAGCTATCTATAGGTTTACTGTTTGCAAGCTGAATGTCATCATTTGGTGCCGGTTACACAGTTTCTCTAGTTTCTTTTACTGCATAATTGAATAATAAATATACTAAATAATGTTTAAGTATCCAGTATTCGGGAGATAGTAGGTTCGAACCCCACTGTCGGCAGCCCTGAAGATGGTTTTCCGTGGTTTCCCATTTTCACACCAGGAAAATGCTGGGGCTGTGCCTTAATTTAAGCCACGGCCGCTTCCTTCCCACACCCAGCCCTTCCCTGTCCCATCGTCGCCATAAGACCTATCTGTGTCGGTGCGACGTAAAGCAACTAGCAAAAAAAAAAAAAAATGTTTAATTCTACAACAGCCATGCTGTAAGTAATGTTTATTGCGAAGTGGTTGAAATAAAGTTATTATATTTAAACACCGTCGGCAGTATTGAAGACGGTTTTACGGCTGTACCGTAATTAAGACCACGCCCGCTCTCTTCCCATTCCTAGCACTTTTTCGCTTGTTGTTGTAAGTCATGGTCTAGTCGTATCGACTTAAGTTGGTACACTAAAGTCTTCGGATACAGGAATGTACATTTGAAAATAAAATCATACCTCCTAAAACTACAAAGTACTTTCAGCCTCATGAAGTTTATTTCTTTCACCAGTATAACCTGCCTGCGCGAGGCATGGAAGAGAACATAACTTCATAATGAGAAGAATGCCGTCAAACTGCATGAGAGGATCATTTTCAAGTTTCATTATTTTACATACAATCAACTGAGTGCACTACAGCACCAGCCTGTGCTTCATCAAGAGGAAACTGAAGAAGGAGACTGGAACAACTTGGTCTGAAGACAGAAAGGAAGGCCACATCAAAATGAGAAATATGGTCACAAATGTGGTGGTTGTGATTATTCTTTTAAGAGGAAGTACAAGTAGGAAACCGTCATTCTTCTTATTCTTATTCTTATTCTTCTTCTGTTGTTTACCCTCCAGGGTCGGTTTTTTCCTCGGACTCAGCGAGGGATCCCACGTCTATCGCCTCAGAGCTTCAGACTCTGGGTCAAGGATATAACTGGGGAGGATGACCAGTACCTCACCCAGGCGGCCTCACCTGCTATGCTGAACAGGGTCCTTGAGGGGGGATGGGAAGATTGGACGGGATAGACAAGGAAGAGGGAAGCAAGCGGCCGTCGCCTTAAGTTAGGTACCATCCCAGAAGTTTGCCCGGAGGAGAAGTGGGAAACCACACAAAACCACTTCCAGGATGACTGAGATAGGAATCGAACCCACCTCTACTCAGTTGACCTCCCGAGGCTGAGTGGGCCCCGTTCCAGCCCTCGTACCACTTTTTCAATTTTCGTGGCAGAGGCGGGAATCGAACCCGTGCCTCCGGGGATGGCAACTAATCACGCTGACAACCACAGCACATAGGCGGTAGAGATGGAATCCCTCGCTGAGTCCGAGGGAAAACCCAACCCTGGAGAATAAACAGATTACGAAAGAAAGAAAGAAAGAAAGAAAGAAAGAAAGAAAGAAAGAAAGAAAGAAAGAAAAGTAGGTACTGAGTGTAAAATAGGATAAAAGAACTTTAAAGCAATTCAATCTCATATATAATCATGTAAAATAATAGCGAACATTAGAACTTAGCTTTCGGATATTCCCCGTCTCTTTCCAATATTTTATGACGTCAGGTATGACGTCATCACTCCCCAATCAGCATGTCACCATGATTGACATGTGTGCTCGTAGTAATATAAAATTCACTATCAAATATTACATTGTTTTATATTTTGAGTAATAGTACAAGAACGCAGTATTTTTTCACGTTTATCTTGTTTCTCTAACGTAATGAATATAACTAACAGCATTTAACAGCGCCTGCAAATGAATTGGCAATGATCCGCTTCTTTACCACAAGCAATTGGTGTATTGAGAATGCCGATTTCTGCGTAATATTTTTTTTTTAAACTAGGTTCTTTCTAACATGTGTTAATGTAAATAATTAATGGTACCGGGCTTAGTAGCTCAGACGGTTGAGGTGCTGGCCTTCTGATCTCAACGTGGCAGGTTCGACCCTGGCTCAGTCCGGTGATATTTGAAGGTGCTCAAATACGTCAGCCTCGTGTCGGTAGATTTACTGGCACGTAAAATAACTCCTGTGGGACTAAATTCTGGCACATCTGAATCTCCAAAAACCGTAAAAAGTAGTTAGTGGGACGTAAGGCCAATAATATTATTATTAAAAATATTTATGTATATTGACTGAGCCGCCTGTAATTGGAGAAACATCTCTGTTGGTGGTATGAAATAAACATATGAATAAATAAATAAAGAAATATGATCAAGAAAAATCGCTCTGGGACTTAACTATGTTCTCAAGAAACTAATCTGTGCCCTGGTTAATGGGTGTATTCATATTGATGACCGTGTAGACCAGCCATGTGCAGGCTTACAGTAGCTCTCTACAACGGCCCGAGAGCAACCGCTTACCAGTGCGCAAGCGGTGACCTGGACTAAATTCTTCCGTCCCCATTTTTAAACAACCTTTGATCAAATCTCCTTCTGATGTACTTCGTAATCAATTTGCCAATTGAAGAGAAATTCTGCAGGAGAGGCGGATGGCTGGCTCATTGTTAATATTTACAATTTCATTGTCCTGAAGATAAACAAAGTGACGTAAACTTAACCCATCCTTACTTCAAATAACTTTTATATACGGAAATTTCAGGTTTAAGTTTTTCTAATAATCATATTTACGAGCCACCTAGCAATGTGCTAATAATGCGTAACAGAACGAAATCGTCGTAGTTATTGAGTATTCAGTTTTGAGCCATACGTAATATGTTAATATGATTAGGCAGAAATTAATCATAAACTCTGATATATAAACTCTTGAAGGGCTAGGACTGCTAAGGAAACGGCCGTGGTCTTAATTAAGGTACAGCCCCAGCATTTGCCTGGTGTGAAAATGAGAAACCACGGAAAACCATTTTCAGGGCTGCCGACAGTGGGGTTCGAACCCACTATCTCCCGAATACTGGATACTGGCAGCACTTAAGCGACTGCAGCTATCGAGCTCGGTTTAGTCACAAGTAACGTCGACCCATGGTGTTCCGCACGTAATGTTACTAATCGTAAGTAGTCACATGGTTCTAATGCCATGTGTTGATCTCCTCTTACGACAGGCACGGGATGCCGTGGGTGTATTTTTCATCTGCATCCCCCACCCATAGGCGTAACTTAGAGGCTAATACAGTGAGTATTAAAACTGCACCATTTTGGAGTGAGAAGAACTGTATTCCTCAAGTAGAATCACAGTTTACAATCAGTCCAATACTGACAGAGGAAACCTACCTAGTATCCCAATTTTAGCTGAAGTATATTGAAAATAGTTGGGACACTGTTGAATGTTAAGGATAAAATATTCATTGGCCAAAGAACACATGTTAGCTATATTCAAGAAAAGTAAAGATTAGTAACAGGTATAGAATTGGGCCACTTGAAACCGAGTCAGTTCGCAACATGAAAGGTTTCAGATAATTTCTGAGGACCTTCTGGCTTAAGAAACGACCAGATTCTATTAAAGGCATTTTGACAGTTAGCGAGGAAGCTTTGGAAAATGTAGGGGTGATGGTTGGTACGTTGATATAGTTGAGATGAATCTCCGTTCCAAACTTTACTCCGCAGGTAGCAGTTCCAATAAGGAACAATTGAAATGAGTTGTGAGAATGAGCGACGTCACGGACAAAATTTCATTGTTAGAACAGCAGAGGCCGGGCTGAGTGGCTCAGACGGTTAAGGCGCTGGCCTTCTGACCCCAACGTGACAGGTTCGATCCTGGCTCAGTCCGGTGGTATTTGAAGGTGCTCAAATACGTCAGCCTCGTGTCGGTAGATTTACTGGCACGTAAAAGAATTACCGCGGGACTAAATTCTGGCACCTCGGCGTCTCCGCAGACCGAAAAAGTAGTTAGTGGTTATTATTATTATTATTATTATTATTATTATTATTATTATTATTATTATTATTATTATTATTATTAGAACAGCAGATTGCAGCGCTGTCTACTGGACATCGTTCCCGATCTCCAAACCACAGTCCCATATATCACAATTTAATTCATCATAATTCCAGAAGGAGATATAATCCAAAATAGAAGTATTGCTACTTTCGCTTTTGGTTCGGAAGTATATGACTCTGCGAAGTGTGCACAGCCCTGCAGATGGGAGAATCAGGAAATCTCCGGAAAGCATTAGAAATAGCGGCAAGCTCTGCTGCTCAAATTACCGCAAATACCGACTATTTGTCAAGGACGGAAAACAGAAAAACGGGTTTGCGTTATTTAATCCAGAGTGGGGCCAATGTATCGATATTTCCCGAGCGGTCAAATGAAAAATGGACGATGCTTACAAATTGTATTCTTTTAACGGTACTGAAATCCCTACATTTGGTTTGAAAATATGTATCCTTGAGTTAAGTCTTCGACGTCAGTTATGGCTTTTCATCATTGCAAAGTCCGACTCGTTGGCTGAATAGTCAGCGTACTGGCCTTCGGTTCAGAGGGTCCCGGGTTCGATTTCCGGCCAGGTCCGGGATTTTAACCTTCATTGTTTAATTCCAATGCCCGGGAACTGGGTGTTTGTGATGCAACTCACACACCACACATAACACTATCCTCCACTCCAATAACACGCAAGTGCACATGGCAGATGCCGCCCACCCTCATCGGAGGGTCTACCTTACAAGGGCTGCACTCGGCTAGAAATAGCCACACGAAATAATAATAATAAATTATTATTATTATTATTATTATTATTATTATTATCGTTGCAAAAACGAATAAAAATATTACAAGTACTGACTTTTTTCTAATAAATTCAGACTTTTTTGAGTTTATTAACCTAACCATTGTGGTTTGATTTTTATAATGGTCCGTGTTGACTGCAAACTCTACTCCAATGTCCGACTCCACAGCTAAGTGGTTAGCGTGCTGGCCTTTGGCCACAGGGTCCCCGATTCGATTCCCGGCAGGGTCTGGAATTTTAACCATCAATGGTTTATTTCGCTGGCACGGGGGCTGGGAGTATGTGTCGTCTTCATCATCATTTCATCCTCACCACGGTGCGCAGGACTCCTACGGGCGTCAAACCAAATGACCTGCACCTGCCGCGCCGAACTTGTCCTCGGACACTCCCAGCACTAAAAAATCCATTCGCCGTTTCATCTCATTTCTACTCCAATAAATATACCTTTGGTAATAAACAGGTCTATGTTTGTTTTGATTGGGTTGACAACCAATGGAGGTCAAGGGAAAGTGAATGCACTAAATTTTAATAGAGAACAACTGACAGAGTTTTATATTTGGGTGTCAAAATAATCGTTGTCCATTTTGCAAATAGAGGAGAAAGATAGTGATCCCGATATCGGTGTTCAGATGACAGGAATGTTACTCGATGCTAAGGTCAAGGCCAGTTATGTTTGTGTATGATAACAGAATATTCAACTTTGGTTGGGGTGAAGAACTACAACTTTACGGATTTTTGAGGTCAGATGGAAATACCAGCAAAATTTAACTGACATGATCTCTGAAGTGGAATATTTTGTAAAGGTTTTGGAGACGTTAATTTTAATAAATTGACAAGGATGACATTTTAAGAAAAACATAAATAGAATAGTTTAGTTTTAGTGTTCTTATATGCCATTTAGGAAATATTTTATTTTAATTTTGATACATATTAGATTTATATTAAGAGGTTTTTAGAACTTTGGTGTTTGATGTGTAATATTAAGTAAAGAAGTCTAAGGGATAATTGGTAGTGAGAGAAAAAACCACTGAGGGAGAGGACAGTAAGGTCCTCGAAACATGTACTGTGTATGAGGTGATAAAATATAAACAACTCTTAATTACTGAAGGGCTGACTTTTAATTATAAAAGGTAGGCCTATATAAATTCAGACAGCTAGTAATAATTTGAAAAACATCGATATCTCGCGCCATTGTTATTTTTTAGTTTCAAAATTTAGCCGATCAGATCGCTTCGCGGGCGAATTTAGATAGGCTTTGCGAGGCGATATTGCTAAATCTGTATGTGGCGTAAGACCGGCATTAATCAACGTGAGTTTTAGCCGTTGGCACCGCAGCGCACTTGCTTTAGTGCGATCCTGTTAGCACGGAGGTCCATGTTTCAATCCCTCCTTGGACGATTGTTTTCTTCGATTCATAGTTTCAAGCCACTTATTTTAGGACTGATAAGATAACAGGTGAACATCACTGCATGCCGGCCGCTGTTAGACAGGCTGTTTACAGCATGACAAAATCCGTGATTTTGAGCAGGAAACCAGCAGTTCCTTCGTTTGTGCTAGTAAAAGATTATATTAACAGAAAACACGTTTATACAAGATCATGATTTGCTACTGCATTATATTTTAGCTTCCTTTATACATCTTAAGGGCATCCGTCCATAAAACTTGGTTTTACCCAAACAAGTGCCGATCACAGATGATTGGGAAAAGGTAAGGGAAGAAAGCCTAATTTTCATTGAAATCTGCCTGATCGAACACAAATCATTCTCTTATTAATGAGTCCATATTATCATAGTCTTTAAGTCTATAATAATAATAATAATAATAATAATAATAATAATAATAATAATAATAATAATAATAATAATAATAATAATAATAATAATAATAATAATAATAATAATAATAATAATAATCGTATGGCCTCAGCTACCGTGTGCAGACATTTCAATTTGACGCCATCTGGCTGTCTGCTCGTCAATTTCGACGTTCCGTTTTACTCTAGGCCACCACTAGATGGCAGACCGAGTAAACCGAAACTCTCTTGGGCGTCTATGGCTGAGATTTTTAATGAATTTTGTCGGGTAAACACCAAATGTGTCACCAGAGATCTTTTACATGCCGACATCGTACGACATGGAGTGTCGAATGGACTTTTTTCCGCCCTTCAAAAATCAGACTACCTCTGCCGGGTTTGAACCCGCTATCTTGGGATCCGGAGGCCGACACTCTACCGCTCATCCACAGAGGCAGCATTTAAGTCTATAATCACTTCTTTTAAAAGTAGCATATGTCGGTAACACAATTTGGACGCAATACTGTAAATAAGTACCCTGTACTATTCAGTTGATCCCTTACAAAATTTGAATTATGTAATGTGATTGGTGCTTTGTTCTTTAGTATCTTATTTATTAAATAGAAAAGCACACATTGTGCAAGAATATAAACTTATACGCTACAAAATTTTGTCGGAGCACAAAGCCTCTTTGGGCATTCTGTGGTAACAACCGCAAAAATTTTCACACCATGGGCACACACAATCATGGTTCGGTAAAGACTGTTCATAATATTATAAAATGAATTTACGCCACAAATTATCAATGGCGAGTGCAGGTATTTCTACCCAATAAACCGATAAATTCTCGATATATTGAAAATATATATTAAAGTAAAAGAGAATGCACTGAAATAGCGCTGTAATTAAACATTTCATTGAACACCAATTTTTGACGTTCACTGAAAGTTCTCAGGCTCGATCTTCTTCTGGCCTCATACCTTTCATGCCACCAAGCACTGATCCTATTGAAAATCCTACCCAAAGTCACCGAATTTCGTCCTGGGAGTTGAGTGGCTTGACTAACTTAAAAAGAGACCGATCACGTGGCCGCGCGTTTTGTGTCACGTTGCTATCATCTTGCATTCGGGAGATAGTTGGTTCAAATCCCTCTGTCGGCGGCCCTGAATATGGCATTCCATGGTTTACAATTTTTGCACCAGTCAAATACTGAGGCTGTACATTAAAGCCGATTATCGCCATACGACCTATCTGTGTCGGTGCGACGTAGAGCAACTTGAAAAAAACTTTAAAATAGCATGGAAGTTGGATTACGAGGAGACCCGTGGTCAGCGTGACGAATCCCTTCGGCCGTTATTCCTGGCTTTCTACACCGGGGCCGCTACCTCATTGCAAGGCTCAGTGGTCCTCGAACCAGCCCTCAGATCCACTTGCTACCCTTAGACGACAGGACTGAGAGACTACCAACTATCTCAATATAATTAAACTGATGCATAATTAACCGGTTTTTTTGTATAGAGATCACATTTTTCTGCAAAGAGTATAAAATATCTTAGTTGCTTTTGTGCTAAACATAATAAATCAGTATTGCGAACTGAAGGAATGTTTCCTGACAGTACATTAAATAATAATGTTATTTGCTTTAAGTCCCACCAACTACTTTTGTGCTTTTCGAAGACGCCGAGGTGCCGGAATTGTGTTCCGCAGGAGTTCTTTTACGTGACAGTAAATCTACCGATACGAGGCTGACGTATTTGAGATCCTTCAAATAGCACTGGCCTAAACCAGGATCGAATCTGCCAAGTTGGGGTCAGAAGGCCAGTGCCTCAACCACCTGCGCCACTCAGACCGGTTCCTGATAGTACACGTGGACGGACACTTATACGGAAGAATCATCACCCTGTGCTGCTGCTAACCAGTTCAATGCTTGTGTGTTTGTTCCTTGTTGTCTGTGACATCACGGGAAAGCGGCGAAACAAAATTTCTCAAAACTCGCCTAGCGTCGAGATGAAACAACGAAGATGGGAAATGTTGCAGGAAGAGGACAGGCTTCTAAAATATACATAAACTTCCTTTTTAGTATATACCTTTCCAATGCAGGATAGGTCAATAAACTGCTGTAGTTCTATTAGGCCCACTACCTTACAAAATTTGTAGAGTATGCTGCCGTTTACGCTCATTCCAAAAGTATAGAAATGCACCCTTTAATTGGAAAAGTGTAGATCGTGTAATCATTATCATCCTAATCATCATATTAATTTAACCGTCTTCGCTGTGGGTCCAGGTACATTTGTTCATATTGGACTTTGCTCCATTCCACTACCCTAAAATCAATGTAACTCAACTTATACTTATTGCCATTATTTTAGTAGTTTAATCAAAACACTAGTCTTGTTTTATTTGAGTGATCCGTCTTATTTTTTTTATATCGTTCTCTAAGTCTCTACTTTTCTTGAACCATTCTCTTGCTACTATGTTTTGGTCCTCTCTATTCATCTGTTCTTATCATTTTAGCCTTGATATAGCTACGGCTTCACAGATAGACTAGTTTCACTTGTAGTTCTAGCCCCACTGTCGGCAGCCCTGAAGATGGTTTTCCGTGGTTTCCCATTTTCACACCAGGCAAATGCCGGGGCTGTACCTTAATTAAGGCCACGGCCGCTTCCTTCCAATTCCTAGGCATTTCCTATCCCATCGTCGCCATAAGACATATATGTGTCGGTGCGACGTAAAGCAGATAGCAAAAAAGTTTCACTTGGATTTATGGACAGGTCACCTTACTGTGGATATTACCTCTTCTCGGATGGCTAAAAGTCGAACAGTGCCGTGATATCCATGCTTTATGCCTTCTTCATGGAATATTCTCCTCATGTTCACCTCGCTAATTGTACAGTCAATTTCATCGCCTCTCTCCTATCATATTTTCGGAACACGGTAAAAATCTGATACAATCTTATCTCACCTCATAGTACCACAAGATACTAACTCATTTGTTATTGTAGATTAGCCTTTCTAGTCCGCCTCTGTGGTGTAGTGATTAGTGTGATTAGCTGCCACCCCCGGAGGCCCGGGTTCAATTCCCGGCTCTGCCACGAAATTTGAAAAGTGGTACGAGGGCTGGAACGGGTCCACTCAGCCTCGGGACGTCAACTGAGTAGAGGTGGATTCAATTCCCACCTCAGCCATCTTGGAAGTGGTTTTCCGTGGTCTCCCACTTCTCCTCCAGGCAAATGCCGGGATGGTACCTAACTTAAGGCCACGGCCAATTTACTTCCTCTTCATTGTCTATCCCTTCCAATCTTCCCATCCCCTACCAAGGCCCACGTTCAGCATAGTAAGTGAGGCCGCCTGAGCGAAGTACTGGTCATCCTCCCCAGTTATATCCCCCGAGCCAATGTCGCACGCTCCAGGACACTGCCCTTGAGGCGGTAGAGGAGGGATTCCTCGCCGAGTCCGAGGGAAAAACCAACCCTGGAGGGTAAGCAGATTAAGAAGAAGAAGATAGCCTTCTTCGAACTTGAGACTTAATATAATTTTTTTTTTTTTTTTTTTTTTTGCTAGGGGCTTTACGTCGCACCGACACAGATAGGTCTTATGGCGACGATGGGATGGGAAAGGCCTAGGAGTTGGAGGGAAGCGGCCGTGGCCTTAATTAAGGTACAGCCCCAGCATTTGCCTGGTGTGAAAATGGGAAACCACGGAAAACCATTTTCAGGGCTGCCGATAGTGGGATTCGAACCTACTATCTCCCGGATGCAAGCTCACAGCCGCGCGCCTCTACGCGCACGGCCAACTCGCCCGGTCTTAATATAATCAAGCTGTTATTAAAGATAATAGAAAATAGCTAAGTTAACATTCAACGTCATATCAATAGTCATATCATAACTGTGTAAATAATATATGTATGTATGTATGTATGTATGTATGTATGTATGTATGTATGTATGTATGTATGTATGTATGTATGTATGTATTACATCTCCTCCTGAACCACTGGAGCGATTTCAACCAAACTTGGTACACCTATGGCTTAGTATCAGGAGACAAGCCGTGTGGGGGTAAGACACCCCAATCACCATTACGGGGGTGGGGGCGAGTGTTGTGACATAAAAATAATCGAAAATAGTGTCGAATCCGTACTTTTTGGGGTCGCTGAGATGTTTAGTGACACTCCGGATTTTTTAAAATTGCAATTTCAGCCCCCTTTGGATTGGGGGGGCGAGGGGGAGTGATATATATTTAAAACTATCGAAAACAGTGTCGAATCCATACTTGTCGAGGTCGTTGGGATGAATAGTGACACTCCGGATTTTTTAAAAGTCCAAGTTCAGCCCCCCTTGGGGTTGCGGGGCGAGAGGGGTGAAATATAAAAATAGTCGAAAACAGTGTTGAATACATAGTTTTCGGGATCGCTGAGAAGAATGTTGACAATCCGTATTGTTTTAATGTATAAGTTCAACCACCTTTGGAATGGGAGCGAGGGGAAATGAGATATAAAACTAATCGAAAATGGGGTCGAATCCATATTTTTCTTCGATATTGAGGTGAATAATGACAATCCGGAAATGTTTAAAGTCCAAGTACAGCCCCCTTTGGTGTACGGGCAAGAGGGGAGTGAGATATAAAAACAGTCAAAAATAGTGTCGATCAAAAGCTTTTGCGGCCGCTGAGATGTATAGTAACACTCCGGAATTTTTAAAGTCCAAGTTCAGCCCACATTGGCATAGAGGAGAGAAAAGGTGAAAAACTGAAATGCCCAAAGTAATCCAGATTATGAATGTATGTGTGTTCCAGTGTAGCTACCAACCAAAATTGATAAAATATTACTTACTATCTGGAAAAAATACTGTGGGGGATAAGAGACCCATAGACCCCAGGGGTAGGGGTGATATGTAAACATAATCGAAAACGATCGATATTTGTGTCAAATCCATGGCTTTCGGAATCGCTGAGGTGAACTGTGACACCGTGGATGCTGTTGAAGGCAAGGTTCAGTCCTGATCGGCAGGGCGGGGGTGTAGAGCGGGTGAAGAAAAGAAAATGCCCAAAACAACCGAAATAACAGATGTATGTGTATTTCTTCCAGCATAACCCTCATACAAAGTTGGTACACATACATCCTAGGGGTGCGGGTGAAGTATAAGAATAAATGAAAATGACTTATGTAAATGTGGAACACATTGTTTATGAGGTCGCTGAGTTGAACTGTGACACTCTGGATGGTTAAGTCATACTTCAACCGCAATCAGTATGGAGGTTGAGAACGGGTGAAAATGAATGTAAAAATATCTCAAATTGTGGATGTATGTGGGTATGTTCTAGAATAGCTCTGAATGAAACTTGGTACACAAATGACTTACCATCTGGAAGAAGTGAATATGGAGATAAAACATACAGCTGAGAGTGGGGAATGGGAGGGGATAACGTAACCTAACCCCGTGACACTACAGTCCTGAAGGGCCTTGGCCTACTAATCGACCGCTGCTCAGCTCGAAGGCCTGCAGATTAGGAGGTGTCTTGTGGTCAGCATGAGAATCCTCTCAGCCGTTATTCTTGGCTTTCTTGACCGGGGCCACCATCTCACCGTCAGATAGTTCCTCAATTGTAATCACGAAGGCTGAGTGGACCTCGAACCAGCCCTCAGATCCACTGACTTGGACGGGAATCGAACCTGGGCCTCCGGGTAAGAGGCATGCACGCTACCCCTACACCGTGGGGCCGGCATTGGGAGGGGATGACATGTAAAAATATTGGAAAATGTCTGTCTGTTTGGTCATCAGCCCAGAGGCTAGTTGGATCCCCAGATAGCACCACCAAAGGTTATGCGGTTATAAGGAAACTGCAAAAACCAATGGCAGCACCAAAATGAGGCGTACTTGGCAAGGCGAGGAGTGCGGTAGTTTGCCATTGCTTTCCTCACTGGGTCAGAAAGGGCTATTACAGCACGACTGACCCTATGAGCAGCACCTTTCATAACACTCAAATGCACTAGTCATGCTCTGAATGCCATTACTCAGCACTACCCATACCCCAGCAACTTCCATATTGTTGCAGCCATGGATGTTGACTGGGACTTCGGTGGAAGCTACACTTTACTCTGGCCTGTGCCAAGAGATGGATGCAAAAGTACTGTATCCATCAAGAAATGACAGCAGGCAGATTGGAAAATAAGATATATTAATGTCGAACCCATTGTTTATGGATCGCCGAGGATAATTGTAATGCTCTGGATACCGTTTAAGTCTACCTTCAGTCTCTATTGAGACGGGGCCTGGGAGGAGCTTAAAAGTGAATAGTCTAAAATGATCGAGATTAGAGTTGAATCCACTGCTTTTGGGGCCGCAAGGCTGTTTGGTGAGAGTCTCAAATACAGTTGAAATCGTGAACATCATATCTATAGCACGACGGGTAAATACACATAGTTATTTTTTGAAAGGATCATATACTTCCCAGTCAATTTGTGCTTCCATAAGGACAAAGTTTTACTTGAAAATTAAATAATTCTAAAACTCCATAAAAGGTTGTAAAATATCAATCAACATCTCAAAATGGAATTCTATAAACATTCCCTTCATATATAACTAATTGGTAGTAAAAATTAAACGTAAGCTTTCAAAAAACTATAGCTAGTAATAATAATAATATTTATATCTTATTTTATTACTATTATTTATGATAATGTTCTATTGATTAGTAGTTGTAAGATGTTTCAGTTGTAGTCTATTTACTTTAATTCTGTACATGAAAACCTCGTTTGTTCTGGTTAGATGGAAGGGATGGCCTAATGGCTTGAAACATGCCAGAACAATTACATCCATTGTCCTGTACCGTATTGTATTGTATATACAGTTGTCCTTAACTTAATCATGAGACTATATACAGTTGTCCTTAATTATGAGAGAAGTTAATTTAGTCAGGCGATGGAAGAGCACTCATTCGAAAAGGTATAAGCCTACAAAATATATTAAAGACAATTTTAAGTAACAGACAAGAAACTAAAATAAAAAATAAGAAAACTCTATAAGGTAAATACACATGACAGAAATTATATATGAAGGCACATATTGGATGATATACTCTACATACTTAACGTTAAGTGGAGCGATGATGCATATTTCTGTTCAAAATATGTATTTCTAAACTCAGGCTGTTTTCTTTTAGTCGATCAAATTTTGTGCCAGGGTCCGACTCGTTGGCTGAACGGTCAGCGTACTGGTCTTCGGTTCAGAGGGTCCCGGGTTAGATTTCCGGTCGGGTCGGGGATTTTAACCTAAATTGGTTAATTCCAATGGCACGGGGGCTGGGTGTATGTGTTGTCTTCATCATCATTTCATCCTCATCACGACGCGCACGTGGCCTACGGGAGTCAAATAGAAGGATCTGCACCTGGCGAGCAGAACCCATCCTGGGATATCCCGGCACTAAAATCCATACGACATTTCATTGTGCCAGGAAATGTACAATTCGAATGTTTATATTCTGGTGTTGATCACGATACAACTAATCACGTAAAACACAAATGCACTTACCGATGGATCATAGGTTAGTGTCTACCAGTCACGAATCCAGAAAGAACGGATGACAGAATTCAATTAACTTACTTCACTGGTCCAAGAAATGAAAGAATTTCACAGTCAACCGTAACCATTTACGTCCCTTAAATGATACCACTAGAAATATAATAATTTTTTTCTCAAGAGCAGAATCCGTCTCTTTTGGACACTAATCATCCGTGTACCCCTGTAACCTATGGATCCACAAAAGCTCGAGGTATTGCAAATACAGTGCCAACGTCAGATGCTGAATATTTCTATACGCGACAGTCTTCGAAACGAACTCGTCCGTGAAAGGTGCGAACACCATGCATCAATCGAAGAATACATTCAAAATCGACGATTGATTAGATTGTTTGTTAAAATATCATTCGACTATCGCACAAAATACGTTCATGTCCATAAAAACCAGAACACCTTGAAAGACTAGAGATAGGAAGTTCATATTCATAGAACATGCTCATTAGTATGTTTTGAAGAAATGATTAGCATTTGAAAACTTGTTGGCACTCCGGTTCAATGTCCACATCGATATCTCGGTGCACCACCATCGACTGGTAAAATGTGCCTGTGGCTCTCGTTGTCGCTATAAACCGAAAGTAATGGATCAGTGTGTCTTGAGCAGACGTACAGGATGCCTCGCAGACGTATGAGAGAACCGTACGTGAAATGAGTAAGTTTGAAAGAGGGCGTATTATTGGTATGAGAGAACACGATGCATCCATCCGGGAAATTGCTGCTCGTGTGGGACGAAGTGTATCGGCTGTGCAACGGGTGTGAACCGAATGGTTCACAGAAGGCCGTAGAACACGACGAGATGAGTCTTTTCGCACCACCCAGAATATCCCCCGAGAAGATCGACACCTCATCCGAATGGCATTGCAGGACAGATCTGCGTACTCTTCGGCTCTGGCGCAACAGTGGAACAGTGTAAAACATCTTACACTATCAGGAGTGACAGTCCGTCGCCGTTTATTACGGTCTAGCTTGTCGGCGCGTCGTCCACTTCTCCCCCTAACTTTGACTAATTTGCATAAACGTGCTAGACTGCAATGGTGTATGGAATGATGTCACTGGGGTCAGGAATGGCAGCAGATAGTGTTTTCGGACAAATCCAGGTTGTGTTTGTTTCAAAAGAATGGCCGCATTTGATTTGCCACAGACAGGGTTAGAGGCATCACATTGACTGCATTCGCATAAGACATACAGTGCCAACTCAAGGCCTTATGGTGTGGGGTGCTATTGGATACAACCACAAATCACAGTTGGTGCGTGTCCAGGCCACAATGACCAGTTTGACCTACGTGAATGACATCCTGCGACCCGTAACCATACCCTTTCTGCACGACACCCCCAGACGCCATATTTCATCAGGACAATACGCGACCACATGTTTCTGCACCAACACGTGCCTTCTTGTTGCCACAGGATGTCCGACTGTTGCCCTGGCCGCCCGATCACCGGACTTGTCCCCAATCAAAAATGTACGGGGTATGGTGAAACGACGGGGTGGCGCTGTGACCTAATGCGAACCCCCGAAGATGAACTGTGAAACCAGGTGAATGCATCATGGATGGTTATGCCCCAGGGCGCCATTTGCTCCTTATACGCGTCGATGCCATCAGGCATGGAACAAGTTGTCGGTGCCCATGGAGAATCCAGTGCCTACTAAGAAACAGGACACATGCTGAACCTAGATGACTGAAATGCTAATCGTTCCTGCAGAACATACTAATGATCATGTCCTGTGAATATGAACTTCCTATATTTAGTCTTTCAATGTGTTCTGCTTCGATAATTTTCATTTTCAGTGTACTCTTGTGACAACGATCAAGTCAATTGAAGATCCAGCGAACTGCCATAATGTACTGTAGAACTGACTGAAGAACATCGAGGAAGATCTGCTTGATGATGATGATGCTTGTTGTTTAGAGGGGCCTAACATCTAAGGTTATCGGCCCCGTGGAAAATATGAAGGACCACGTCTCAGTGATGCAAAGGTCTTAGCCAGCAGCCGCAAGGAATGGAAGCGTGTTGAAAACATCGTCCGGAGTCTACTACTCACAGCAATGAGCTGAGTACCGGGGCTTGCCCACATTGCCAGCCTCCAGCCAGAAATCAAACAAGAAGCTTACTTGCTGGTTTTCACATGTTCAATTTACAGTATATACGTGATATATGATATTCAAAAACAATGCCATTGATTAACACAGCCCCATTAAACTAAAAGGGGCAAAATTTAATAACGGTAACAGCTAACGAATGCAGAAGTTTTATTGTAAATAAAATAAACGAACAAACAAAAAAAGGCCTTAGTCTGCCAGAGCGATTGCTTCGCAACCAGGTAGCTTGGGACTCTAATCTAGCACTTGGCTTTCGCGACTGGGACCACTGCTTCTCATACCAGCCAGCTCCTCCGTTGGTTTCACGAGGCTGAGGTAACCCCTCAGTCCAGAATTCAAATCTCCACACGCGTCAGGAATCAAACTTGAGACCTTAGGCACGCTACTCCTATGCCAAATGATTGGCCCTTTATGGTAAAAAATGAACGTTAAATATTGTCAACTACGTGTTGGACATCAGAACTGAAGGGATATATTTCGTATTATGAGAAAAGAGTACGTCCGCCTTTGTGGTGTAGTTGTTAGTGTGATTAGCTGCTACCCCCGGAGGCCTGGGTTCGATTCTCGGCTCTGGCACGAAATTTGAAAAGTGGTACGAGGGCTGGAACAAGGTCCACTCAGCCTCGGGAGCTCAACTGAGTAGAGGTGGGTTTGATTCCCTCGTCAGCCATCCTGGAAGTGGTTTTCAGTGGTTTCCCACTTCTCCTCCAGGCAAATGCCTGGATGGTTCCTAACTTAAGGCCACGGCCCCTTCCTTCCCTCTTCCTTGTCTATCCCTTCCAATCTACCCATCCCCTCGCAACGCCCCTGTTCAGCATAGCAGGTGAGGCCGTCTGGGCGAGGTACTGGTCATCCTCCCCATTTTTATCCCCCGACCCAGAGTCTCCAGGAAACTGCCCTTGAGGCGGTAGAGGTGGGATCCCTCGCTCAGTCCGAGGGAGAAACCGATCCTGGAGGGTAAACAGATAAAGAAGAAGAAGAAAAACAGGAGAAATGGCATGGTACAAATAAACTAAAGCAGTATACTGATGGTAAGAACTCTCAAATCTGAGGTTCGCAGATGAAATCGTCCTTTCCTCAGAGTATCCCCAACAACTTCAAAAGATGACAGAAGATCTGCGAATAAATGAGTACTGCGAGCAAATAATGACTAATGAAGCACAGACTACGTTCATGACCAACAAATTTGAAGAAGAAATTAAAATCAATGGTAACTCTATGTGAAATTTCCGAAAATGAAGTTTTCGAAAGGAAATTTTATTTATTACGAATATTAAACCATTAAAGATCTTTAGGATTTTTTAATCCTGAAATTGCCAGCGTTTTGTCCCTGTGTATTAGTGGGCTCGTCATTTGGATTGCTACATAATTCCAAAACGCTCACGGCTTGTGAGTCGTTGAGACACATCTGAAAGCCTCCATTACTGCAAGGGTCAGAGATCACTGGTTTCTCAAGTTAGAATTTGTAATTTTCTTTTATCTTTCACGATTATTTTGAATGCTTTCTTTGTAATATAAAATAGTCAATTTCCGATTCACAGGTAGATTACTGGAAATATTCCGAGCCAAATTAAATATTTTCAATTGCCTTAGATTTTTCACGCTTTAAAATTAGGTAATATATGCTTGCTACATAACTACAAAAGTGTATCAATTCAGGATAAATGGTCACCAATTCTAGGGTTGAAAATGAAATGGCGTATGGCTTTTAGTGCCGGGAGTATCCGAGGACATGTTCGGCTCTCCAGGTGCAGGTCCCGTAGGCCACCTGCGCTTCTTGATGAGGATGAAATGATGATGAAGACGGCACATACAACCAGCCCCCGTGCCAGCGAAATTAACCAATGATGGTTAAAATTCTCGACCCTTCCGGGAATCGAACCCGCGACCACTGTGACCAAAGGCCAGCACGCTAACCATTTAGCCATGGAGCCGGACATTGTTAGGGTTAAGAACTGTTAACTGCGAGAGACCAAGCTGAACTAGCATTATCATGCACACTACCCCTCCTCGCGTTTGAAAAAATCAGCACTCTTGCGTCATTAAGAACAGATACAGTTTAAAAGGCATTAAACACTTTCATTATGATGATGTTGATTACTATTCTTCTTCTTATTATTATTATTGTTATTGGTATTATTTTATTTAGTTCTCCGTTCGTTAATTTTCTTAGTATCGTTTTAAGATGTAAATTAATTTTATCTTATTTCTAAGGAAACTACTAACTACTGAAAAAAAGGGGTGTCATTATAAAGAAGAACAGGAATTTCAAGGGAAAGGAAATTAAAGACTGTCTACTCCTTGTAAAGCTAAGTACACTTCTTTAAAAAAGGAAATCCAATTAAAACATGAAGGAGAGGAACCGACCAAGCATTAAAGGAAATAACTTCTGTAGAAACTCAGAGTTATGTGATTTACATAGAAATATCTTACTACCTGTTATTGAATGGCCAGCTTTGCCTTCAGGCGGAGAATAGTGACAATATAAGAGACAGAGTACGACAGCTAACAATAGTCGGTCAGTGTAATGCTGTTGTTGATACGTTTTATAGGTTTAGGAAACAGTAGTCCATCACATTTTGTTTTCTTCCGTCAGGGTGATATTAGGGCTTTCAAGACGTAAGACTATGATTCGCTTCCTTCTTCGCATTCTTCAAGTGATCACTCCCTCACGTTTTTCTTCTCATTTCTATGGTCATATTCATGGTATTTCTGATCAATAGCGGGTAATGACTACGTGGTTTTGCAGTTCATAAAAACAATCACGGGGCAAGTTTGTTCGTTTCCGATCGTCTGAATAGTATTTCCTCATCGGCGATGCTTGCCGTTAATGGGCTTGGTAATAAGAATCTAAATTCGAGAATATATCCATTTTTATAGCTTGTACAGTAGTATAAAATATAAAATATTGTAAATTCCATTCTCTGTAAAGTTTGTTGGTAGGCTACTCTTTAGACGTACCGTACTATAAATAACATTTCCGGGAACATTTGGAAGTTTAAAAAAATGTTGTAATCATGAATACCTCCGCATTCTTCATCGCATGAGTAAACGATAAAAAGTTCTACTTTTATAACGCACAGACTTCCGATACAGTTAATATTAACGGATAATTTTATATCCTGCCCCCCCCCCCCACGCTTAATATTGTTGCACTACAGCACAATCATCAAACAAAAATATAGTCTAGTGCACAACCCGGCTATACCTGCAGTTAAATATCAAGTTTCAAAAATACTGTTAAGCCACAATATAAGACAGACAAGCAAATATTCAGATAGATAACAACAGAAGAGAACCTAGTTTTGACGTCCGTATACACTTAGTCTGAGATAAAAACTGCCCAAAGGCAGGTCCTAACGTCCTCAGAGGTGTCCCTGAGCCGGAGTTTACGTGCGGTAGGGTGGCCAGTTCCTTTCCGCTCCTCCATTCCCTAACCCCCCCCAACCAGCAGCGCGTGGCAACCCATCCAAATCTTCACCGCGCCCAATGTTGCTTAACTTCGGAGATCTCACGGGAGCCGGTGTTTCAACACGGCTACGGCCGTTGGCAAACGAAAACGAAGTACGAGGCAAGTACATGAGGTGTAACATTTTATTTATTATGCAGAATATTATTATCTTATTGATTCATATTCAATGAATGATTTATTAATAGACTTTTTTCGCTAGTGGTTCAAAATTGCATTAACACGTCAAAGATTTTCGGCGACGAAAGCATGGGAAAGGGCTAAGTTTGAGAAGTTAGTGGCCTTGACCTTAATTAAGGTACAACCTCAGCATTTGCCTGATGTGAAAATGGGAAAACATTGAAAAACACGTTCAGGGCCACCGACGGTGTGATTCGAATCAACTGTCTCCCGAATGCAAGCTCATAGCTACGCTACTCTAACCGCGCAGCCAACGCATTTGGTGGTAGAGCTTTAAGATATACATGAGCGTTTATTACTATCATTTTAATAGCGAGACCGTATTTACCTCCCAAGGAATCTGGATGTCAGTGTAAAGAAGAGCCTGATTATGAAGCGGGAAAAAAATGAAAGACAACGCACTGTGTAGGAAGTTAATTACATGGATCCCAAAAGGGAAATAAAACTCTAAAGATGAAAGAGAAGAATCGGCGAAGTAATGAAATAATTAATTTCGGAGAGAATTCAGAGTGTCCGCCTCTGTCGTGTAGTAGTTAGTATGATTAGCTGCCACCCCCGGCGGCCCGGGTTCGATTGCCGGCTCTGCCACGAAGTTTGAAAAGTGGTACGAGGGCTGAAACAGGGTCCACTCAGCCTTGGGAGGTTAAATGAGTAGAGTAGGGTTCGATTCCCTCCTCAGCCATCCTGAAAGTGGTTTTCGGTGGTTTCCCACTTCTCCTCCAGGCAAATGCCGGAATGGTACCTAACTTAAGGCCATGGCCGCTTCCTTCCATCTTCCCGCCCCCCCACAAGGCCCCTGTTCAGCATAGCAGGTGAGGCCGCCTGGGCGAGGTACTGGTCGTCCTCCCCAGTTGTATCCCCCAACCCAGAGTCTGGATCTCCAGGGCACTGCCCTTGAGGCGGTAGAGGTGGAATCTCTCGCTGAGCCCGAGGGAAAAACCGACCCTGGAGGGTAAAAGATGAAGAAGAAGAAGAATAGAATTCAGAGTTACAGGTTTGCCGAAGAAATACTATATTATATGTTTTAATACTAGCCGGCCACGTGGTGTAGCGGTATGCGGGGGCTCCGGGTTCGATTCCCGGCCAGATCAGGGATTTTTATCTGAATCTCTGGGCTGGTTCGAGGTCCACTCAGCGTACGTGATTGGAAGTGAGAAGCTATTTGAAGTTGAGATAGCGGTCCCTGTCTAGAAAGCCAAGAATATCGGCCGAAAGGATTCGTCATGCTGACCACATGACACCTCGTAACCTGCAGGCCTTCGGGCTGAGCAGTGGCCGCTTGGTAATCCAAGGCCCTTCAGGGCTGTATTGCCATGGGGTTAGTTAGTTTTATGTTTTAAGACTACTTAATGACAAGCCACTCAACAGAGCGAGAATCTGTTGTGGTTAAATGCCTCCATGGCTCCGGCGGCAGCGCACCAGCCTCTCAAGGCTGGGTTCCGTGGTTCAAATTCCGGTCACTGTATGTGAGATTTGTTGTGGACAAAGCGGAGGTGGAACAGGATTTTCTCCTGGAACTCCGGGTTTTCCTGGCATCTTTCATTCCTGGAACACTCAATATTATTTCATTTCATCTGCCAATCATTAGTCATTGCCCCAGAGGAGTGCGACAGGCTTCGGCAGCCGACACAGTTCTTATCTTCGCCGCTAAATTCATTCATTATATTGCTGACTAGGTTGAAACTGAAAACCGGATTTTCAATCTGTTGTGGTTGCTGTTTATGTTGGTTTTTTTTTTTTTTTTTTTGGTATGGTACCATTGAGGATTATGTTAATTGTAAATATTTAACCCCACCTTTATACAGCATACAGATGTCCCAGGGCCTACCCATTAATAACTATGTTACCCAGTATTATGAACCTCCTCGCGCAGGTCTGTTTCCGTCCATTAGACAAATAATTCAACCCTATCACTTTCTAATTACAGTAATCATTTTGCAGCCCGATATAAGAGTAGGTAATGAAGTTTCCTACCCCATTGTCATATAACCATCTGTGGTTCATGTGAGGTATGACTAATATCGTTGGTCGAATTGATGATATTCAATTAAAGATGGAAATGTAATTATCGATCTTGAACCCAATACACAGTATGGCTTAAGAGCAAGGTTTTAAGATGACATACTGGATACAAATTAATCTGAATTTAGGGCAGTTTGAAAGGCTAACCTAATGGAATGTTTATTACAAAAGATTAATACCTCAAGTGGCCCGATAAAAAAAGATCGCAGAAAATGAGAAACGTCATAGGAAAAATGATCGCAAACTCTATAACAACAAGGAGTTTTGGTAAATTTCAGGTGCCAGCATTACGGAATAGGTTCTAGTTACATAATAATCGCCAATATTGATGCACTCAGGTGGCAACGCCCGTGATGATGATTTTTTTTCGTGTGACTATTACTAGCCGAGTGCAGCCCTTGTAAGGCAGACCCTCCGATGAGGGTGGGCGGCATCTGCCATGTGTAGGTAACTGCGTGTTATTGTGGTGGAGAATAGTGTTATGTGTGGTGTGTGAGTTGCAGGGATGTTGGGGACAGCACAAACACCCAGCCCCCGGGCCATTGGGATTAACCAATGAAGATTAAAATCCCCTACCCGGCCGGGAATCGAACCCGAGACCATCTGAACCGAAGGCCAGTACGCTGACCATTCAGCCAACGAGTCGGACCGTGATGATGATGATGAACAATGTTATTTGTTTCACGTCCCAGAGACGCTAAGATGATAGGAAGTTGTCCCCCATGAGATAGTTTACGTGACCATAGATCAACCGACTCGAGGCCGATGATATTTATCCGACGGTGATGCTCCATTGCCTATTGGTCGGTGTTCGACCCTCTTTGATTATGTACATGAAGAGTCGTGCTAACCATTCTGCTGCATCCAAAAAGTTGAGATTACCAGAGCTCTGTCGGAAGGTCGTCCAAGCCACTGACTTCCATGGCCTCATTTATTTCAAATCAATATCGAGCTATTCAATATTGATGTCTTTGACAGGTCCTCGCACATTAATAGTTCCTGGGATTGAGGGATGAGGAAATTCCTCAGCTGAGACCTTTTCGAAGTATTTGCGCCAGCGTTCTCATAAAAGAAACCAAACCGCACGATGCAACTGCCTCGAAGGACCCTGTCCTACGAAGCGACCTCAGTCGTTATTCTTGGCTTTCTACACCAGCAGCGTTCTCTTGCCTTCTTCCAATCAGCTATTAAGTTTCCTGTCGTTGTCTTCTTGGCAGAAAACTCATGGGAAAAATCGTTTCTGCTTTCGTACCGCATTTCTGACCTGACAAGGATGCATCTTATGCGTTGTATTGGACAAAATATACTCTGAGTGTAACGTGAGAAAGGTCCTCGACAATTGGGACGGTAGCATCAAAGTGCGAGGCAAAGTAACCTAATACACGATGATAATTCCTTCAACGAAACTACAAGTGGCAGGGAAAGTATGGCCCCGAGATCTACAAAAGCAATTTGACTTTTATAATCGTTCACCGGGCAAATAGCAAGTCTGATGAAAGTAGCTGACTTTAAGCCTGAGGGCTCTAATCTCTGCTGCTCGTACGAGGTCAAGAAACGTTTTTCAATGGCCCTTGAAATCTGGAAAGAGAAGAAAATCACTAACAGTACTAAACGGAAGTTGGTGATTGCTATAATACTCCCAATTGTCTCATACGCTGGTGGGACATACGCTATCTAGTCAGCTGAAAGAAGCAGGATAGAAAGATCAGACATGTGTGTGTACTGTTATGTCCTCTAAATATCTTGGACAGAGCACCGCATCAACGCAACCCACCAGTTCTTGAAGACTGAAATTTTAGGACAGATTCATCAATCCTATGCAAAGTACTTTGGACATATCTATAGACGAACAGGCGCAATGGAGAAGCTGGTGGTAGAAGAAAAGGGGAAAGAAAAGGAGCTCAAGGAAGACGCTCGTGGAGGAGTGTCTCCATGAGACTACGCAGTTGGCTAACAACCGAAGAGCATGGTGGAAACTTTCCAGTACTACATGCCTTGGCACGACGTACTGTCAGAAAACGAGTAGAGGAGGAATAATGTCAATGAATGTTGAAAATACAATACTATGCAAAATGAAAAAGGCTGCTGATAATTGAAGCTTATTTATGAAAAAAAGTTTGTGCTACATTTAAGGAAAACGAAGTTAGAAATTATTTGCGAAATTATTAATACAGTTTTAATCATAATTTGGCTCCTCCCTACTCCTCTTTTTTTTGCTAGGGGCTTTACGTCGCACCGACACAGATAGGTCTTATGGCGACGATGGGATAGGAAAGGCCTAGGAGTTGGAAGGAAGCGGCCGTGGCCATAATTAAGATACAACCCCAGCATTTGCCTGGTGTGAAAATGGGAAACCACGGAAAACCATCTTCAGGGCTGCCGATAGTGGGATTCGAACCTACTATCTCCCGGATGCAAGCTCACAGCCGCGCGCCTCTACGCGCACGGTCTACTCGCCCGGTCCCTACTCCCTTACCAGAAAGAATAGTCTCTATTAAAATAAACGGAAGTTCCAGAATTTATCTAGTGTGTGGAGCTCGAGTTGTATTGCGAGTATTTAGTGAATAACTTTAAAATTATATGACGATAAAAATGCATAAATATAAAATAAATCAAATCACAGGTGTTCATAACATGCAGAGAACAAAAAATTCAGCACAGAAATAATTTTATTTTTGCATTTACATTCTTTGGGTTTCAGTCTCTCAGTATGTCACGTATCGGCATCAACAGAATAACAGATTAACTTTATGTAGATCGTGCGGTATGATCTGTGGGAAAATAAATTATTGAAGATGTTTCAGTGCGCTATTCTGGTGAATTTATATAAATCAATTGAACGTGTCTGTGATTATATGAAAGTAATTACGCTAAAGCTATAATGTTGTGGCAATAAACACCCTTGATTGGTTGAAAAACTTGATATTCTTATACCGGAATGGCTGCTGAAGCCATGAGCAAAATAGTCAACAGAAAAACCTACAACGTCTGTAAAGCTATTTGCTTTACGTCGCACCGACACAGATAGGTCTTACGGCGACGGTGGGATGGGAAATGTCTAGGAAGTGGAAGGATGCGGCCGTAGCCTTAATTAAGGTACAGCCCCAGCATTTGCCTGGTGTGAAATTGGGAAACCACGGAAAACCATCTTCAGGGCTGCCGACAGTGGGGCTCGAACCCACGATCTCCCGATTACTGGATACTGGCCGCACTTAAGCGACTGCAGCTATCGAGCTCGGTAAGTCTGTAAAGAAACGCAGTTAATACTTCTGTCGATATCCAATGAGATCATACCGAGCGAGTTCAATCAATCCATGATCTGCATGTTGAGCTATTGCCCAGGTGTCAGATTCCCTTTCAATTCTTTACCTAGCAATTCCTTAAATGTTCTCAAGGAACTTGTAATGTATTCCAGTCGCCTTCTCCTCGTCAAATAAATCAATATTTGTCCCAGTTTATCCTCTTGAATTGCAACTTCATCTCTATATTATGATTTTCCCAGCTCAAGCTTATTCGTCTATTAATGACATTGCACGCTATCTCTCCACTGACAGCTTGAAACATACCACATAGTCGAGCATCTCGTCTCCTCACTCCCAACATTTGCAAATCATACACTTGCAACATTTCCGTAACACTACTCCTTTGTTAGAAATCACCAAGAACAAATCGTGGTGCTTTCCTTTGGACTTTTTCCAGTTCTCGTATCAAGTAGTCCTGGTGTGGGCCGCATACACTGGAACCATACATTAATTGGGGTCTTACCAGAGACTTTCACGCCCTCTCCTTTACATCCTTACTACATTCACCTAAATATTCTCATAACCGTGTGAAAAATCTTAACAGCTTCGTTAATATGATTATCCCAATGGAAATCATTCCTTATATTAACACCTAGGCACTTACAGTGTTCCCCATGAGGTATTATCACTCCATCAACACAGTAGTTGAAACTGAGAGGACTATTCGTCTTGGTGGAACTTACAACTTGACTTTTCATCCCATTTACAATCATACCATTATCCGTTGTCCATCTCACAACATTGTCTAAGTCGCGCTTCAGTCGCTCACAATACTCTAAGGCAGGGCCTCTCAGGGTGCATGCGCGTGGTGCATGCACTGTGCACGCTGCAAAAGACGACTTGGCTTGGTTGATCAGAGTGCAGACCCCCACTCCTCGATTTGGAGCAATAGCGCTAACTCTCTCTTTCCTCACGCCTGTCTCGCTCGCTCCCCCTGTCTCCCTCTCCCCCACTTGCGCCGTAGCGCTACAAATCCGGGCTGAGTTTAGCCGAGTATAGCCGAGTAGAGCCGAGCATAGCCGAGTAGCCCAGAGACGAAGCGTTGATCCGAGCCATACCGAGCCACACCGAGCGGCACCGATGCACAGTGCACGGAGCTCTTGCGCCTCGCTCTGCACGCGTGAGATTTTGGGCGTTTGATAGGCCCTGCTCTAAGCAGTATAATATAATTCACGAATAGCCTCATCTGTTCTTTACTCATATCATTTATGTATATAAATAAGCACAACGGTCCAATAATACACCCCTGCGAGACCCCTTCTTAATCATTACCATATCAGATAACACTTAACCTACTCCAATTCTCTGAGTTCTATTTTATGGTCATGCGGTTAGGATCACGCAGCTGTGAGCTTGCATTCGGGAGATAGTGGCTTCGAACCCCACTGACTGCAACCCGTAAGATGGTTTTCCGTCGTTTACCATTTCCACACCAGGCAAATGCTGGAGCTACACTTTCCTATCATACAATCACAATAAAACCTATCTGTGTCAGTTGTGAGGAAATCAATTTTATTTTTTTGCTATGGGCTTTACGTCGCACCGACACAGATAGGTCTTATGGCGACGATGGGATAGGAAAGGCCTAGGAGTTGGAAGGAAGCGGCCGTGGCCTTAATTAAGGTACAGCCCCAGCATTTGCCTGGTGTGAAAATGGGAAACCACGGAAAACCATTTTCAGGGCTGCCGATAGTGGGATTCGAACCTACTATCTCCCGGATGCAAGCTCACAGCCGCGCGCCTCTACGCGCACGGCCAACTCGCCCGCTGTGAGGAAATCAAATTGAAAAAAAAATGGCATCCCGTTTTTCAGTCTAACGTCACTGTTAGTATGATTTTTCCTAATGGTCTGTGAATCCTATTACGATACATTGACCACTTCCTGCCACAAACAGTAATTGCTTGAAAATTTCTGGTAAGAACGGGATGCAAATTTGGCCAAATGGATGCAGCACATTACGGAAAAGATTACTGGCTACTTAATATCAGTTTTTAAATATACGATGCACATTTGAGGATTTAGAATGTATTTAAGGGATAACAATCGTTATAAATTGTCCTAAACGATGTTTTTCTCACTTTACTACAATAATAACTTAGTAAGTTTATTTTTAAAGTGAGTGTTGGAAAAATATACATTAAGCTAAAAAAGTTTTACGCTGTCCTCATGAGCGTTCGCTAATTTGTATGTCGGAACATGTATGTAATTTTAAATATTATAGGAGGGAAATCGATAAAATTGAACAGAACTTCAAGAGTTTCCGTATATGCTTGAATTACGTACTGTAAATTTGTATAAAATTAAAATAAGTTATTTAAGTTTCCAATATATTTATGTTTTGGTATTCGCAAAAGATGAAATGAATGGTATATGGGACCATTTAAAGTCTCTCATGTGTGTGTGTGAGGTATTACGATTCTAAGACGTTAATTAAATTGATATTGCAACACATGATTTGATAGAGCTGTGTTTTGAATCTGAAAGCTGACACCTGCCATTCTCAGCACTGCTGTACCCTTATCAAATTAATTACAAACACACACCTGTACAAACTCCACAGTTAGTACTCATCCATCATATATGGCAGCATTCACTACTGCACACGACTAGAGTTGCTTCATAGTCCAAACGCTGGGAGAACGCTGCAAGTAATTTAGACTTTCAATACATGTCTGTAGTTTGTGGTTAACACTGTATTCACCTGGCTAACTCCAACCACTTGTTGAACGTCGATCTTTCGGTACAGCCACTGTATTTCACTTTATTAGTATAGCCAATTATGCCATTTAGAAACTACGTGAATGGATTCGTTTTGGAATATGGAGAATATACACTGAGTGGCCAAAAGTCAAGGGAAGGGGTGTCCCATTAGAAAATGTGAATTGTATGACCCCTGAGCGTTGCGGCTAGCTGCGGTGTAACTGAACAGTCTGTGACAGACGCCAGTATCGTGAAGATGGCAACACGTCGCAGGTTAACCGACTTTGAACTTGGGATGACCATCGGCGCACGGCGCATGGGTCGTAGCATTGCGGAGATTACACGCGAATTCGGGTTTACGAGGTCAACAGTGTCCAGGGTGGAACTTCGATATCGCAGAGAGAATGTTACTAACCGCGTAAACCGCCACACGGGAAGACCACAGGTGTTAATTTATTAATGTTATTTGTTTTACATCCCACTAACTACTTTTAAGGTCTTCGGAGACGCCGAGGTGCCGGAATTTAGTCCCACAGGAGTTCTTTTACGTGCCAGTAAATCTACCGACACGGGGCTGTCGTATTTGAACACCTTCAAATACCACCGGACTGAGCCAGGATCGAACCACCACAGGTGTTTAACGAAGGGACTTGACGTCGCCTCCGCAGAACCATACTGGGCTCTCGACAGGCTACTGTGAGTCAGATCACCGCCCAGTTGAATGATGGGAGTCAGGAACCCATTTCTACCAGGACTGTATTGAGGCAACTGCACCGCATAGGCATCACCAGCCGACGACTAACTCGTGTACCTTTGCTGACACCTCGACACAGAGCTCAACGACGTGCATGGGCCCGCGAACATCGGCAATGGGTGAGTGAGTGTGGCGTATGCTCCATGAAGCTATGGATCCTGCGTGTCAACCAGGTTGTGTCCAGGCGGGAGGTGGCTCAGTTCTGGTCTGGGCGGCGTTCTCATGGTCACAATTAGGTCCCATTATCTGGCTGCAGGGAGCGCTGACAGGTGCACATTATGTGGACATTCTTTCAGACCATCTGCATCCCTTTCTGGCCCTAGAGTACCCTGATGAAGATGCCATGTTTCAGCAGAAGAATGCGCCATATCAACGCCCTGTGGTGGCACTCAGGTGGTTGGACGAACACTCCAGTTAAGTTACGGCCATGGATTGGCCCTCCAGATCCCCCGATATTAATCCAATCGAGCTATTTTGGGATGATGTCGATGCTGGTGTAAGCTCCATTAACCCAGCACCAACTACACAAGACGAATTATTGTGGGAAGCAGTGCAAGATGCATGGGTCCAGATCCCTCCAGAACGATTCCAGAGTCGATGCCTCGCCGTATTGATACCGTTTCGAGGGCTCGCGGAGGAGCAACTCGTTATTAACATCACATTCAGTGTCTTTCCATGACTTTTGACCACTCAATGTGCAAACCTTCGTAAAGACAAGGAATGCTCACGTTTTTCCTAACAGGTACTGATACAATATTGATAAGTTCAAATGAAGAGTTGTTAACAGTGTGAGTATACAAAATACATGTTGGGTGGTAGGGATATACACATTCGAATAAATATAGATGGAAAGTAAAATTAAATACATTATAATTTGAAGTTAATACATTTTTTTACAATGTGCTTTACGTCGCGCCGATACAGTTAAGTCTTATGGTGACAATAGGATAGGAAAGAGCTAGGAGTGGGAAGGAAGCGACCTTGTATTTAATCCATGTACAGTCTAACCATTCGCCTGGTGCGAAAATGGAAAACCTTGGAAAACCATCTTCAGGGCTGCGGTTCTCCTGATCATTAACAAAGTTCATTTCCACGTCAGTCTTATTAATATGTATCGGACCAGTTTTATTTTGCCCACCTTTACATACATGCAGAAATTGGACCGTTAATCTCTAAGGTCTTTTGGCCCTATCGGACTAGGAAAGGATTTTTCACCGAACAGAATTATCATTTCCATAACGCATGGATAAATCGTAATTCTATTTATAGAGATTATGTCAACATCTTTCAGGCTATTCGTGAACGTTTTGAACATTTAATACATCTCGATGTATCTATAATTAAATTCATGGTGTAAAATTTTTGGGGTTTTGCCGTGTAATAAACTATAAAGCACCCTCAACGCGCGTTTCGAAAGGTACCTTGCCTTCCTTCATCATCTTCTCCTGATGTGCTTTACATCGCATCGACACAGATAGGTCTTATGGCGGCAATGAGATAGGAAATGGCTAGGAGTGGGAAGGAAGCGACCGTGGCCTTAATGCAGGTATAGACCTACAATTTGCCTGGTGTAAAAATGGGAAACGAAGGAAAACTATCCCCTTTAGGGCTTCAGTTCTATTGGTCATTAACAAGGTTCATTTCATATTCTCCTGATGAAGAAATGCAAAGTACCTGACGAAACGCGCGTTGAGTGTTTTTTATAGTTTATTACATGGCAAAATCCCAAAAATTTTACATCATGAATAGTTACACGGGCCGTGAATATCTAAATTGTAAAGAATTTCTCTCATTTTTCCTGGTAACGTACTGTTCCATTCCTCCATAGACTTAAAATTTCCTCTACTCAGCTAATGGAGCAGCTGTGAGATGAAGTTGCTCCCGAGGGAGAGATATAGAAAGCTCATTTTTAATTTTTATTTGTTCTCCTGTAATACAACATTAATGGAGGTAGCAATTCAACGCGCGAGTATTTATATCTTCGTACTTTTATAACGCTTTCACCCAGCGAACGTTCTCAAAGTGCAAGACGTACAGTGGTATAATAACCAATAAGACGGAATGTTCCACCGCAAATAGTTTATATGGTACTAATTTTATCCCTAGCAGTAAGCATGCTTGGTTTGTGGTGTGGGTTTCTGGAGTCATATCCTGGTTAGTGAACCACGGGAAAATGCTGATTGGCCATGTAAGTGGTCCTGAGAGTAGGGATACCACGTGCTATGGAATAGGGGTAGGCATCTAATATACATTCTAAGCAATGGATTTCCTTGTGCTCAGGCTGTTAAGACTATACAATCCACTAGTGACTTCTTACCCGTTAGAGGAAAGATTCTCACTGGGACTTTGTGTGAGGAGGATAGCATCCTGCTTCACAAAATCTTTAAGCCGCAGACTTCTTGGAAACAACTTGGCGAACAAAATGAATTTGGATGGGAAGCTATCAGTATTAACTGGGTTTCTGGAAGAAAGAAAAATAGAACTGGTTGAGTCAGGAAAGAAGATGTGTTGCACTTTTCCCTGTGTCAGATGGCCTAGCTCAGCGGATACGCTGCGTGGTGCGTCCAAAAAACTCATATGTCTAACAAACTTATATTACAAGAGTGGGACAGGGTCTAGAATACATATTCGTGAATGATAACTCAGCAATATAGAAGAGGTAAAATCGTAACTTATTCCGGCTAAAACATGAAGTTCAAATTCAAACAGCAACTCCAAATTATATACAACAAAGAGAATTTACAATATCAAATTTGGCACTAAAAGTCGTTCAAAGTATACGGGTCACGAACCGGGGCATATAAAGTTCAATAACTTCGGAAACGTGAAATCTACGTATTTAAGACGGAGGTCGAGATAAGTTAATTGTAATTAGCCCTCAGGCTGCAATTAAGAACCATCTCTTCAATGAATACATATTTGTCGGATATATACATCATAAAAAGAATACTTTGTTTAGGACTGGCCCTAAATTTACACCACCAAAAGAACGCTGTTTCTAATACACGATATCCGGATCGTGGGCATAAGACGGAAGTTTGGAAACCTCGCAGTCCAGCTACAGCCAACTGACTGTGGAACACTAATCAACACAAATAATTGACAACACTATCACACACATAAGACACATATAAACAGTCAACACACATAAACCGCATCTGAAACAGAAAGACATAATTGGTACTCGTTCAACATCGGATCGAGCGGAAATCGCTCAGAGGTTCTGCGGAGTTTTCGTGACAATCAGAGTCACATTACACAGGCTATTCTTCGCTACATGTTCTCAAGCAGATGGTCAGCTTGTTGGCAAGGCAAGGACCGCGTGGCTCAAGCAATCCCCTAATACGACCATTTCAAGTTAACGGGATTTTAGGTAAACTTTCACTCAAGGCCTCGAGAGGGATATTCACATTCTTCGTTCTTTACCTGGGAGAAAAACTTGCCCAGTGGAAAGACTATCTCAGCTCATAGGCCCTTAAATACATCATTCATTATAACATCTGGTTTGTGATATACACACCCATAAACCACGTACAACCTACCCATTACGTCAGCCACAATACTGTTTCCAATTCTAGGCTTTAACACAATAATTATGGCTCATCACGGCCTCATATTCAATAGTCCCTGGTTCAATTCTGGAGTGCATATAGGGTTTGCCTGCCACATTTTATAAATGAGCCTCGCTAAATTCAACGATGGGGATAGCCCTTTGCACACATCGTCAGTTGAAAAACAACACATGCAATAATACTACTTCATGCATAGCCTGTCTATACATTAGTTCTACGCATCTCTAAGTTCCCATTCGATCCTCAAGAGGTCCAGTACCGTCCAATTTGCATAGGTGATTTTGACATAGCTTATACCTTAGTTTCTGCATGACACGAGTACAGATAAGACACACAGTAATATTAAAAATCTACACTACATCCTAAAACATAGCCATCGTAACCGAACTCTAAATAACACTGAAATAAAACTGGAGTATAGCACGCATCCAGCCCCAAACATTATATACACAATAAATGAAATGCAAACCAATGACACTCTGGCTTACATTTCAATTTCTATTTACATTTAACGAAAGGCCCACATATGAAACTGATCACTACATTTCATGCTTATAAACAGTTCAACTTACCTCTATCTCCATTTCTGCCGTTAGCGGTACCCTTGGAACCGCTGCATTGGTGTGATTTATTTCATGACAGCATTGCTGTCAACGGATGTAGGAGTCTGCTGGTTCGGTCCTTCTAGTCCCATGATGTGCTGCCTTCGGTCACGTGTTGCAGATGTGTCCCTGTAACTTGGTAACGGTTGTCAATCTCAATTCTATTCACCGCTTCGTTCGTGAACGAATACACTGTCGTAACCCTGGTAAGGATACAATTGAAAATATCCCCTATCGAGACATTACTCCGGTCAAGCGATATTTACCAAATTAAGGGATGCTTTCCGGTTCCTAACAAGTCTTTCTCAGCGGTCAGCTCTCATTAGCCGTACGCGGAGTTAATATACAGCGTGATATTGTGTTAATAGATTTATTAACGGAGTAAATCGTGCTCGGGAGAGCTTAAACACATCGTTACTAAGTCTGCTCTATCATTGATACAATAAGCTTTGTTGATCTCGTTGAAAATACGCACTCCTCCAATATCACTTAGCTACCCCCTCGTGTGTGCTTCTACAATTGTAGGGGGCTAACCTTGGTTACCCTCTTCAATTGAAGATCCTCTTCGTGGTGAGGGGGACTAGTAGCTCCTTTCTTGCGATGCCGAATGGAGCCCTATTGGGTAACCGTTCGGCATACAAGGAGGAGGAAGCTAAAGCACCGCCCAACCGTAAGGTGTAACGCGACCCGTGCCGATGGGGTGCATGGCACATGGGAGATGTGTCTTGGACGGAGCCTTCGAGATACTTGGCGCCCTCTCGAAGTAAGTAGCCTTACCCAGGTATGCGGGGCTCTGCCTGGGCGGACATATATATTTCCCTAGCTACTCGTGGGATTTGTATGAATACGGTAGCCATCCATAAACCGGAGAGCTCTTCTGGGGCCTCCGAGAGAAACACTACAACAACGACCGAAGGGGACTCTTCGGAGATACCCTCGGATAGTTCATCTTCGACAATTAGAGGGCTCACTCAAGAGGTGGGCAATCTACAGGTCCAGAAGAAGAAGAAGAAACAGCGCTCTGGCGCTGAAAAGAGGAGATACAAGAAGGCCTTAAAGGGCCGGGAGCAGGCCAAAGAGGGCCTGACTCCTGGGGCTGAGGGGACTTCTACTATCACAACAGTGACAACAATGGAGGGATCCAATGGACACAAGAGGTAGGACCCTGAAAAGGGCTCTGCTTCTAGGGCACAGAGGACCCCACCCACTAAGATGCCAGCGGGGAAACGACTTCTGTCGGGGGCAACCCCAGAAGAAGACCGGCAGACCCGCAAGAGACCCAAGGTGGAGTACGCCAGGATAGCCAAAGCTGGGATCAGGATGGCCATAGTACCTGTGGGATATCCTGACCAGCAGCTATCCGAGAAACAGGTGGAAGCTGTGGAAGAGGCTATCACCAATCTGATAGACGGGCTTCCGGAGCAGGGGCCCATTAAGCCTCAGTTCCTGGACTGCTATCTGTTGAGGGGTGTGGCCGTCATCATAGCAGAGAACAACGAAACTGTAGCATGGCTTTCTAGTCTTGGTGCAGGTATACAACCGTGGGAAGGAGCCAGGCTCACAATTGTGGGCATGGACAAACTCCTTTCCTACAAGAGAGTCATGGTCTGGATACCAGGACAACCAAAGGACAATAATGTCCTTTTGGGAAGAATGGCACGCTAGAGCCATGGCTTAAATCCCACCAGCTGGAGGGTCTACGACCGCAAGAAGGAGAAGAGAGGTGTCCGCCTTGTGGTCAGCATGGACTCCAGGGATGTGGAGAAAGTGGTGGGGAAGAAGATCTTCTGCGGGGTGCATGTGGCTACCTTCACCTTGGTGGAGGGCAAGCATGACAAGCAGAGGACCAACCCCACCACAGAAAAAATCGAGACCAGCAGGGGCAAAGAGCTGGAGCCCGGACAGGAACCGGGGCCAGCCAAGCCCCAGGATCCATCGCGGTAGACGGAGCTGCAAGTTCCGGAGACCGCATAAGGTAAAGTATTCTATGAAAGTAAAGAATGATTACTTTCATACAAGCAAATATACAACATTGTATAGCGGCCTCTAGGGTACTTAATAGAAGTATCCAGAAAGGCGGGTTTTCGGTCGCCCTGATACAGGAACCCTGGCTTAGACAGGGGCATATCATGGGACTAAAATGTGCAGGTTTCACGCTATTCAGTGGAATAGCAGAGGAGAAGCCTAGAGCATGTATACTAGTTAAGGATCATAACGCTTGGGCTATAGCGGGTTTCATTAGTAGAGACCTGGTAGCAGTCCTAATGAGATATGAAGAGGGCGGACAGCCAAGAGACTTGGTTGTCTGTTCTGCATATTTCCCAGGAGACTCTGAATCTCCACCCCCGCCGGAGGAGTTCAAGAGACTGGTGATATACTGTAGGAAACAAGGATTAAACCTCATAGTAGAATGCGATGCCAATGCTCATCATAGCATTTGGGGAAGCAAAAATACAAACCGAAGGGGAGAGCACTTCATAGAATTTCTATGTACAACTGATCTTGAGATCATGAATATTGGTGATACCCCTACCTTCATTAATAATAGGAGCGAAGGGATCATAGATCTTACCCTGGGTTCCATGGGAATCATGCAGGAATTTAAAGACTGGAAGGTCTCTTTGGAGCCTTCCTTGTCAGATCATAGACACATTGTGTTTTATATAGAGGGCTCCATCGAGATCCCGTCTTACAGAAACCCTAGAAGAACCGATTGGATATCTTTTAGGGAGGACGTGAGGAGGGGACTGGAGGGAGGACCCTCAAACATAATTAAAAACAAAGAGGAGCTGGAGCTCAGTGTGAGTTTTCTCACACGGACACTGGTTACCTCTTATGAATTAAACTGCCCTATTGTTAAGGCAAAGAGAGTAACAGGAAGCTTCAAGTGGAATAGTTATCTTGAACACCTGAGGAGAAATACACGAAGGCTCTGGAATAAATACAGGGAACTTCAGGATCAAGAAAGCCTAGATTCTTACAAAGAATCACAAAGAAGGTACAAGTCAGAAGTCAAAAAGGCTTCTAAGAAATCTTGGAGACAATTTTGTGACTCCATTGAAAGTCAACATGAAGCGGCAAGGCTTCATAAAATTTTAACCTTGGATAGAAGGGCAAGGCTGGGCTCACTGGAGACTCCTTCTGGTGGATACACATCCACAGAGGGGGAGACCCTGAGCTTACTGCTTGATGCCCACTTTCCAGGTTCGGTAATCACGAATTTTGAGGTAGAATCGAGCGGATCCTTCAGACCCGATAAAAGTGGCTGGAGGGAAGCCGCAGAGATTGTCACCCCAAGAAGGGTTAAGTGGGCATTAGAATCCTTTGCCCCTTACAAAAGCCCAGGTGTGGATGGGATCTTCCCGGCGCTTCTTCAGGAGGCGGGAGAGGTCCTTATACCATACCTGGTTAGAATTTTTAGAGCCTGTCTCACTATGGGGTACGTGTACTCCTTGTGGCGTCAGGCGAAGGTGGTATTTATACCTAAACCCGGAAGGTCTTCATATACTAGACCTAAGGATTATAGACCCATTAGTCTAACGTCTTTTCTACTTAAGACTTTGGAAAGACTGGTGGATAGACATATCAGGGAGAAAGTATTAAGAGACTTTCCCCTGCATTCCCACCAACATGCATATCAACCAGGGAAGTCGGTTGAGACGGCACTGCACCAGCTGGTTTCTAGGCTGGAGAGTGCCTTGGATCAACAACAACTTGCCATGGTTGTATTCCTAGATATAGAAGGGGCCTTTAACTATACATCTTTGGGCTCCATAGAACGTAGTCTAGAGAGAAGAGGAGTGGGCAGCATGCTCATAAAATGGATTATGGCCTCACTGCAGGGCCGTCAAGTTCTGTTTACCCTCAACGCTGTAATGTTGAGAGCTAATATAGACAGGGGGTGTCCACAGGGAGGAGTATTATCACCAACATTATGGTGTCTGGTAGTGGATGAACTACTTACCAGGTTAAATGTTGGAGGAATATACGCCCAAGGCTATGCAGACGACATAAGCCTGATGGCGGTAGGAAATTTCCCCAGTACGGTTTCCGAACACGTACAGAGCTCTCTACGTAGGGTGGAAAGATGGTGCCACGAGACAGACTTGTCGGTTAATCCCGATAAGACGGAGCTTGTGGTATTTACCAAGAGGAGGAGGCTAGACGGACTGTCAGAGCCTTTCCTATTTGGGAAAAAATTAGTAGACAACTTCGGTTAAGTACCTAGGGGTAATCCTTGAGGCAAGACTGAGTTGGAAGAAACACATAGATCATAAGATGGATAAGGCTCGCAAGATTATGTGGGCCTGTCGCAGGGCCGTCGGGAAGACTTGGGGCCTAATACCTAAGGTGGTCCAGTGGCTCTATATCTCCATTGCACGGCCCACGATCACCTATGCATCTATAGTTTGGTGGCCAGGCTCAGAGAGTAAAACTGTGAGCACCAAGTTAAACAGTGTCCAAAGACTTGCGTGTCTAGGAATAACAGGGGCACTGGATACTACACCATTATGTGCAATGGAGGCCATCCTAGGTTTTCCCCCCCCATTACATTTATATGTTAAGGTAATAGCGGGAATGAGTGCCTATCGCCTTTGGTCACTCGGAGGATGGTCCTTCAAAAACCCGAATAGAGGTCATGCCTCTATTCTTACAAGGCTTCACCAGACTTGCCCTATGACAATGATGATCGGGGATCTGATGAAGCCTAGCTTTAATTTGAATTATAAATTTACAGTGGTGATACCCACAAGGGAGGAGTGGGCAGCGGACGCTGGGGCCCGTCTTAGGTCTGGGGGCTGTACGTGGTACACAGATGGCTCGCGGACGGAGACGGGCGCAGGCGCCGGGGTCTGGGGGCCTAAGACAAGGCTCTCCCTTCCTATGGGTAAATATGCTACTGTTTTCCAGGCTGAAGTATACGCAATACTAGCCTGTGCTGTAAATATATGGAATATACCTGGACACAGAAGACATATCACTATTTGTAGTGATAGCCAGGCAGCGCTAAAAGCACTATGTGCAGTTAAAACAACATCAAAACTGGTATGGGAATGCCAAAGGATGTTAGATCAGCTGTGTGAGCTTAGCTCAGTTACCCTATTATGGGTTCCTGGGCACACAGGTATCAGTGGAAATGAAGAAGCTGACAAACTAGCGAAACAGGGCTCAATGGATTCCTTCACAGGACCAGAGCCCTTCCTGGGAGTGTCACTCCGAAGTGTGAGACTGGCAATATCCCAATGGATAAACCAGTCTCACCTAGATATTTGGAAGAGGTTAACCATAGCAAGACAGGCACGTGAACTTATCAAAGGGCCTAGTCAAAGCTATAAAAAGGTCCTAATGAATTTGAATAGGACCAGAATGAGAATGGTAGTTGGACTGTTAACAGGCCACAATACCTTACAGAGACACCTACACATCATGAAAATCACCCAGGATCCGATGTGTAGAAGATGCGGTAAGGAGGAGGAGACCTCCGCGCATGTGTTATGTCAGTGCGAGGCTTTTGCAAGCACTAGACATCGATTTCTGGGCTCACATTTTGTGAGCCTGGAGGACATCAGGAATGCCAAAATCCGGACACTGGTATCCTTTATAGGAGCACTAGGGCTGGACTAGGCAAACCCGTTTAAGGGGCACAAAGGGTCTTCATAGACCTACGTGTGGAGCTCTGCGAAAACAGGGCTCACCCATTTCTTATCTATCTATCTATCTATCTATCTATCTATCTATCACTTAGCTACTGCGGGTACTGAAGTACTGGAGACAAATGAGATCAATGAGACGAATGAGACCGCTGCACTAATGCTTCCTTCTTTTATAGACTGAGTGGAGGGACGCGCGGTACAGTACATTCCCAAGATACACTCGGCTCGCTTTGTTTTCGGCCAGATACCTCTCGACGGATATTTCAGAAAGTTGATATGAACAAAACAGGCACAGTTACATCATTTTTATGGCTTAATCTGCTTCGAAAATATCAAACGTATCTGTGGGGTATGGCACCGTGACTCAAATCTTGGATCGAATTCAAATGAATCCAGACCTGTATATTTCGTGTTAGAGGCTAGCCTGGCGTTGTTCGGTAGTTCCCCGCTTTCAAATCTCTCGTTCTGTCTCTTGCATACTGATTGTTGACTCTCTCTTCTTCTCGTGTACCCAAGTCATCGACGGGGTTTACAACAGTAAACTTACGGCATCCTGCTTTGATCCGTCTGCGTGAGCAGCGCCGCACCCTGCTTGCTACGGGAACGACACGTAGGCTACTTACACTCGACCACCCTGAGTTTCTAAGCTCGTTCCTCAGCACTGAATTTAAAATTTCCCACAGTGTTAAACCAATTTAATTGGACCGTTGTTTGATACGGTTCAGTGTCTCGATGTGTTAGGATTTAATGATATTCGGATAAGGGGAGGCAAAGAAGAAGAGAGAGGAGATTATGAAGTGTTCTTACCAGGTGCTAAAAAGGGGGGGAGGGGTCAGAGTGTTGTGTAGTGCTGTTCATCAGGAATACTATATCAGGCAACGTAGTCTACATTAGGCACATAAATGAGCGAATGAGTAGGTAGATTTAGCAGTTGCAAAAATTAGGACCAAAATTGTCTCTACCTATCCACCATGTGAGAGTGCAGATCTACTAGGAGTTTGCCTAATTTATCCAAATCACTATTCGTTCCGTTTCTCCTTTCTTTTCTGATATTATTTATTACTGTCCAGAAATATTTCCCTGCTGCTGGACCTAACCTTTCCAGGTTATTACCGAAATCATTCCATGACTTCTTCTTGGATTCAACAGTTACTTTGTTTCGCTGTGTCATCGACTTACATTTCCCTTTCATAATCAATCCTGTGTGGAACCATTTATACGCCTTCTTTACGTTTACAATCTTCCCACACTTCATCATTCCACCACGACATCCAGTTATTCCCATCGTTACGCACACTCATGCCTAGGCTTCCTCTTGTTGTTTCCACTTCAGCATCTCTAAATGTCACCCATTCTCTTTCTATATTCTGATCATGCTTCCTGTGTATTGTTTGAAGCTTTTCACTAATCATATCTATGCACTTTTTTTTCTAATTGCCTCGTCCTGAGATTTTCTGTACTTATTCGTCAGCCGACAGATTTCACGTTCTCTATCGTATGCTTAGAGATACTTAGTTCACTATATATCAGATAGTGGTCTGTATCATCGAAAAATCCCTGGAATATCCGAAAATTCCTAGCAGATTTCTGAATTTTTAGTCAGTCACATATTAGCACAGACGTCTAGTAAACGCTTCCCATTCCCTTTCGTTTCCATATATTCGTGATTAGCACAGACGTCTAGTAAACGCTTCCCATTCCCTTTCGTTTCCATATATTCGTGATATTTACCCATCATCTTTTCGTATCGTTCAGTTCTATTTCGAATTCTCACATTGGAATCGCCCACTATAACTTCCCTATCCTAGCTGTTGACCCTAACTGCGATGTCACTCAGTGCTTCATAAAACTAGTGAACTTCGTCTTTATCTGCGCTCTCACATGGTGAATAGAGACAATTCTCGTCCTAATTCCTCCAAATGCTAAATGTACCTACACCATTCGCTCATTTACGTGTCTAATATCAAGTATGTTACGGTGAACAGTTCTAACCCACACCGTGCCCTTCCCATTTTAACACCAGTTAAGAACACCTTACAATCTCCTCTCTCTTCCTCGTTATCTCCCATGACTCCAATATAATTAACTCCTAACACATCAAGATGCATCTTCTTTGCTAACTCAGCCAGTTCTACCTTCTTTCTTCCAGAAGCCCCATTAATCGAATTTCATTTTGTTCGCCAAGTTGTTTTCAAGGAGTCTTTCACCTGTCAAATGGAAGTGGGACTCCGTTACTCCCATAGGCCTGAAGCTTGCTAACTTACTGCCGGGCTGAGTGGCTCAGACGGTTGAGGCGCTGGCCTTCTGACCCCAACTTGGCAGGCATGATCCTGGCTCAGTCCGGTGGTATTTGAAGGTGTTCAAATACGTCAGCCTCGTGTCGGTAGATTTACTGGCACGTAAAAGAACTCTACGGAACTAAATTCCGTCATCTCGGCGTCTCCGAAAATCGTAAAAGTAGTTAGTAGGTCGTAAAGCAAATAACATTATTATTAAAACTTTCTGGGAGTGCTCGGTAAAAATTCTGTGAATCAGATGCTATTCTGCTTATAGATAGTCCCAGTAAGAACCAATCACTCCTATAACGGATTAGTGACCACTGTTGGATTCTACAGTCCTAGACTCGTGAGCATGAGTAAGCGTGCTAAACTAACCACATGGCACTACAACCCTAAAGGGCCTTGGCCTGCCAAGCGACCGCTGCTCAGCCCGAAGACCTGCAGATTACGAGGTGTCGTGTGGTCAGCATGACGAATGCTCTCGGCCGTTATTCTTGGCTTTCTAGACCGGGGCCGCAATCTCACCGTCAGATACCTCGTCAATTTTAATCACTTCGAACCAGCCCTCAGATCCAACTCTCTGACCAGCCCAGGAATCAAACCCGAGGCCTGCGAGTATGAGGCAGGCACGCTACCCCTACACCACGAGGTCAGCCCGTAAGTAAGGCTACGGCTCAGAATATATCCGATATGCTTCGTCCTACTGCTATCCCGACTTTCAGTACAAGGCCACTCAGCCATAACTCAGGGTGTGACTACAGTAACCCACATATTATTATTATTATTATTATTATTATTATTATTATTATTATTATTATTATTATTACAGTGAAACATGTTTACAATGGAACCTGGAACCTGTACATAGCGGAAACCTGTCGTTAACGAAAATGTTCTATGGCCCCATAGGATTAACAGTAAGATATGTACATAAGTACCTGTACTTAGCGGAACTTGCGCAATGCGGAGACGGAAACAGTTTCTCAGTATACGGCGAGAAATACACAGTTTTATAGACCTATGTGTAATCTTACATTCATGATCAGAACTGAACTGTTTACAAGTTTTGTTTGTATAATTATATTATTGGTTATACCTCCCACTATCAATCAATCAATACTGATCTGCATTTAGGGCAGTCGCCCAAGTGGCAGATTCCCTACCTGTTGCTTTCCTAGCCTTTTCCTAAATCATTTCCAAAAAATTGGAAATTTTTTGAACGTCTCCCTTAGTAAGTTATTCCAATCCCTAACTCCCCTTCCTATAAATGAATATTTGCCCCAGTTTGTCCTCTTGAATTCCAACTTCATCTTCATATTGTGATCTTTCCTACTTTTATAAACGCCACTCAAACTTATTCGTCTACTAATGTCACTCCACGCCATCTCTCCGGTGACAGCTCGGAACATACCACTTAGTCGAGCAGCTCTTCTTCTTTCTCTCAGTTCTTCCCAACCAAAACTAACTGTGTACTTTTACCGTTTTCGGAGACTGCGACATGTCGCAATCTTGTCCTGTAAGAGTTATTTTACGTACCGCTAAATCTACCGACACGAGACTGACGTATTTGAGAATCCTCAAATACCACCGGACTGAGCCACGATGAAACCTACCTACATAAAAACAGAGGGCAGCGCTCTACCGTCTTTGCTACTCAGCTCGGCATTAAGTTTTCTATTTTCCTTGGATCTTTATGGAAATAAATAATGTCAATAGTCCTAGAAGTTATGACCAGAAATGATTTCTGGTATATTTAACACACTGTAATTGTTGCGAGAAATTTAATTTCCTTGAGAACGTGAAAAGATAATGTGCTGCAGTGTCTCTCTTGTGTAACGATTAATAAAATAGACCGTGTTACAGCATTCAGTAGTTTCCTTTATCGTAAGAAGTCCACAATGCAGTAAAATGACTAGAAACCTCTCAAATTACCGTGAAGAACCCCAGGACACAACACGTGAGTGCAATGATATCACGCTTGCCTGTTCTGAACGGAAACCTATGCAAAAAAAAAAAAAAAAAAAAAAAAAATTAAAAAGTTGTGGTACCATGATATTCTGTTGTGTACAGGTATCACTTTATTATTATTATTATTATTATTATTATTATTATTATTATTATTATTATTATTATTATTATTATTATTATTATTATTATTGCCAGGCTGTGGCGAGTGGGTAGATAGATTGTCTCTCACCCGCCAGAATTCAATTCCTTGTTCGTCGAAGGAGGACTGAGTGCTCGAAAGTTTATACATCAGCCTCGTGATATCAACTGAAGTGCTGTATGTTGGGAGCGGTAGCCAGACTGGAGAATAAAATGAAGCATTATAAAGAATAGTATAGAATACTTCCATCCCCTATTTGTGGATCGCCAGGAACTGGGGAGAGAGTGATCAGTTATTGCAATGCAAAAGATTTGAAATATGCCTGTTTGCGTTACACTCAATGTTTCTATTACTACCTTACATTACTCAATAATTACACCTGATCTCTAAGATTTCATTTCTTCTTATTTTTGTCCCAGACGTTAACATTGTCACATAGTCTAGAACAACATATGTACTTACCCCTATTAGTGCAAGTATTTATTTGTGTCACAATAGATATTATGAATTAACAGATTAATTTAATTTCGTGTGGCTATTTCTAGCCGGGTGCAGCCCTTGTAAGGCAGACGCTCCAATGAGGGTGCGCGGCATCTGCCATGTGTAGGTAACTGCGTGTTACTGTGGTGGAGGATAGTGTTTTGTGCGGTGTGTGAGAGTTTCAGCGATGTTGGAGAAAGCTCAAATGCCCAGTCCCCGAGCCAAGGGAATTAACCATTTAAGGTTAAAATCTCTGACCTGGCCGGGAATCGAACCCGGGACTCTCTGGACCAAAGGCCAGCACGCTAACCATTTAGCCATGGAACCGGACAATTAAAAGAATTGCTGTACGAATGAATGAATACATAGAAGAATGGATGAATTGTCTGAATGTATTATATTGTACACTGCGTGAATGAATGAGTGAATGAATTGTCAATGAATGAATGAATGAATGAATGAATGAATACATGATTGAATGGATGAATATATGACTGAATGAACGATTAACGAGTGAATGACTGGCTGCATGCATGCATGAAAAGAGGCCTCTCTCCCAGTCACGGATAACCATCAACTAGGGAGAGAGATCAAGGGTGCAGATAGTCTCCCAGAGCACGTGACACTCATATATCTGCTAGCCATGTGTGTGGACACCAGCTGTCTTGGCATAGCAGGGCAGTTACTGGTTGCTGTATGCCACAGAGCAGTTCGTAATTCTTCTTATTATTATTATAATTCAAATTGGAGGGTCACATGCTCTGTGTGACGACATTCTCTGCCTTTTTATTGCTTGATTTTCTTCACTGGTCTCATTGCCTCTCTTATGACAGCTTTTTGCATGTAGAAGTCATTTTCCATTCCACTATAAACGAACATTGCCATCGCAATATACAGTGATTAGAACATACATTAATAATAATAATAATAATAATAATAATAATAATAATAATAATAATAATAATAATAATACTTTTTACGGAAATATCATGGAATAGAGGGTGCAAGAAGGTGCCCGGGTGAATGCGCGGACAAGGAGATGACCAGAGCAGAAGCTAAAACATGACATTTTGAAATGTTATTTATTTCCTTCCACTTTTATTTTAAACTTTGATTGATAGATCTGAATAAACAACAACAAATAACATTTCAGTAGAATAACAAGGAGCTCGTCAGCTCCGATAACAACAGCCGACTATAAGTCCTTTTTTTTTTTGCTAGGGGCTTCACGTCGCGCTGACACAGATAGGTCTTATGGCGACGATGGGATAGGAAAGGCCTAGGAGTTGGAAGGAAGCGGCCGTGGCCTTAATTAAGGTACAGCCCCAGCATTTGCCTGGTGTGAAAATGGGAAACCACGGAAAACCATTTTCAGGGCTGCCGATAGTGGGATTCGAACATACTATCTCCCGGATGCAAGCTCACAGACGCGCGCCTCTACGCGCACGGCACTATAAGTCCTAAAATCAGGTACAAAAACTGGAGAGAATTATCAACAAGATAATATATAAGGTGTGAGCATTATAGTTATGAACAGGTACACTATTTTATAAGAGCATGTTTGCTCTACTCACTTACATCGTCTAGGAGTTTGAACTCCAACAGTTAATATAGTCCAGCCTCTCAGAGGCACAAGTTTCCTACAAAGGTATGCCTGACACACTTTACAGTAACTTCTGCTCAAACAGTTTGTTACACTCTGGTCTATCAATAATTACAATTTAAACGGAGGTGATGAGTACCCATTCTAAATGGCATTAATGTAAAAATAAAAGATTTAACGCGATCGACCATGAACTCAAGGCTAGGACGTGAAACACTTGCACTCTTTTAGAAAAACTCTTGAATAAATGGGCTTATGGACCGAAGTGCAGAGGCTAAGCCTATACTACAGAGGGGTGACTAAAGGAGAAATATTAATTGCCAAAAATGAGTTAAGAATTTAGAGGTTTAGAAAATTGTATTCACCCCTACCAAGTTGAATGACAATCAAAAGTGGGTAATCACACTTTGTTCCCTTAGAGTACCTGCTCCCCAGCGAGAATTTGAACAGAGTCCTCAGATTTGCCAAAAATATACATTTAAACTATGACTTTCGGAGTTGTTAGGCCTTTCGAAAGCTGACCTACAGCCCTGCCTCCGAATAACACGCCGCACTCACTAGACCGGAGCGATGCAGATGCCAATGCGGCCGCAAAGCGCCCAGATTTTATAGCATTTCCCAGGGGATGTTTCCAGAACTCTTTACAAATGGGTTGGATGCCTGTACACACCCCCAATTTAATGTGGCTAGAGAGAAAATTTTTGATTGGTTTCTAGCTATTGAAGAAGAAAACCGTAATAGTGTTGAAAACTTTGATACATAAAGAAACAATCTTTACAAATTTAAAGCTTGCCACCTATCACAATACAAATTTCACAATAAATTAGTTACAATTCGACCCACTAGCGGGAGCAACAAAGCCAATGATAGAGACATCTGGCGGTTGAAAATCCAAGTACCTTGTATTACATTAGTTCAAGTTCCATGACACAGATGGCCTTAGAGAAGGCACGCAGTTTAACACGACGGAGAAGGTGTACCCCCGGTATAATAATAATAATAATAATAATAATAATAATAATAATAATAATAATATAACTAATTTTTTCAGATGGGGAGTGATATGACTTTTCACCCTGTAACCTCTACATCGTTTAGAATTCGATATTTGGCAGGCTGATAAAGGTGGATTTCGGCCAGACTGCAGGGATGCTTCTTGTGTAAGTACAATAGCTTATTTGAGACTAATAAGACGTACTATTGACAGAATTCGAAAATGTTCGTCCTTAGTTCATTTGGATATAGTATTGTTTTCTTTCTTAATGCGTTTACCCTCAAGGATTGGTTTTTCCCTCGGACTCAGCGAGGGATCCCACCTCTACCGCATCAAGAGCGGTGTTCTGGAGCGTAAAGCTCTAGGTCGGGAGATACAACTGTAGACGGGGACCAATACCTCTCCCAGGTGGCCTCATCTGCTATGTTGAACAGGTGCCTTGTGGGGGCGATGGGAAGAACGGAAGGGATAGATAAGGAAGAAGTAAGGAAGCGGCCGTGGCCTTAAGTTAGGTACCATCACGGCATTTGACTGGTGGAGAAATGAGAAACTACGGAAAATACCTTGCAGGATGGCTACGTTGGGAATCGAACCCCTTCACCCCTCCACTGAGTTGACCGCCTGAGGCTGAGTGGATCCCGTTCCAGCCCTCATACCACTTTTCAAATTTCGTGGCAGAACCGAAAATCGAACCCGGGCTGCCGGGGGTAGCAGCTAATTACACTAACCACACCACAGAGGGGGAAAATAATAATAATAATAATAATAATAATAATAATAATAATAATAATAATAATCATTGTTACGGAGATATCCGTGGTAGGTAGAGGTGAAAGAAGGTGCGGGGGTGAATGGGTTTCAAGCTACGAAATTAACGTGCAATGTAAAATTAATTTAAAATTTAACTAGGTTATATTTTCTTTTCAAAAACAAGAGATAACAATCATAACAGGTACAGAGTAGCAAAAATGTAGGTACAATATTACTGAATTCGGGCTCAGTGCCCTTACTTCATAACTCTTGGGCAATCAGCCCCGCCTTACTCCAAAAAAAAAAATTAGCCAAGGGGCAGAAAACCCCATTCATGCCCAGGAGCACTGGCTCCAAACATTACACATAAAGCCTGCACGAGGCATACAGAAACAAATTTCAAAGAGCGATCCGCTCTCAAAATTGTAAGCCTATCACAAGGCCACACCAAACTCTACCTTCAAGCTGTCCTCTAAGGACGTATTCACAGGGGTAAAATACCCAACCTACGGAGGTCTATTACATGAAAAGAAGGTTGATTACATGACCTCTAAAATAACAATTTGAGAGGAGGCGATCTTGCACTCCTAATACACTTTGTTTTTAAAACCTAATCTGGCTCTGGGCCGCTAACGCAAGGGCTAATCCCATACTACAGAGGTGACTTAGAGAAGAACACTTTACATTACATAAACGAAGAATAGTTTGAGAAAATAAGTTCACCTCAAAACAAATGTGAGTGGGAGCTCGAGAGGGTTAGCACTCTCTATCCCAATATGTAGCTTTACAAGAAAAAGATGAAAAGAGTAATTACATTTTAGGAAAAGGTTACATGATGGAAATGCTTCGAACCCGCCGCGAGTGTTAAACTGCCGACCTAGCAAGAAAAGAAGTTATTAATAGGCCATTACCTGGTGTTGAACGGCTGAAGAAGAAAGAGGCGCTTCCCGCCTCCTGCTATGTACTTAATACACTGAAAGATGGAACAGAAGTGGCCCGGAGACCCTAAAATCAGCAGTTTATATACTCTCGCGGAAGTTTCTAGGCGTTAGGGGAATGAAAACACCCGCCCACAATGTTTTTATTGGATAGGACCCCGCAATCGATTCAAGTTGGGGGAAGATACATCTGATTGGATAGAAATTAATTTAAGAAATTCGGGATTGGCTACATGCAAAACAAGGGGAAAGAGAGGGGTATACAGCCAACTTAAACAATAACAGAAAGCAATTTAGCAAAGAACAAACATTTGAAATAAAAATTTCTCCAACAAAATAGTTCTTTGACTCCGCACTAGGGTGCGCTATTGTTGATCTTCAGTAGTGTCCTCTAGAAGAGAAAGTTCACACTTCTTACTTCAAGCGAAACAAAAACACATCAAAAGTGACACAGTTCAAAAACTCAAAATTTTCCACGTGGTGACATCTTCTGAGAAAGTAGAGAATTAATAGAATAGATAAAGTTCAACCTTCCTCCAGAAGAGGAGTTTCAACTGGCGCAACTTTTAAATAAACGGTGTAGAGGTGTACCGCCCGGTACAGACCTCCCCCCCCAAAAGTTCCTCCAGGGGTGACACATGAAATCAGTTTGAAACAAAGTCCAAGTAATGATGTTGATACGAAGATAGATAGCAGAAGCATTTACAAGATTTCTTAATTCAGTTTCAAAATGTTGTTGTTGCAGGTGAATGAAAGTCTTTATGTTTGTAGAATTTGAATTTCTGAAGATAAACTTTTAATACTTAAAGGTGAAGAAAAATTTTGCAATGTCCACCAAATATTGTTATTGAATTCCCAAGTGTAGTTATTGCTTATGGTGACTGTCCATGTAGTTGATGTAGATTGAGTCGGATGGCCAGACCGGCCGTTGCAGCTTGCGTCCAACGGAGGCCGCTCGGACCCCTCAAGTACCCTGAGATACCGCTCGCCCGCACTATGAGGGGAGCAGAGGTGTTGAAGTACGCCGCGCCCGCGGTGAACAGATACAGGCTGCGGGCATGTAGCAGGTCGTGCGCCGCACATCAGCCTTGGCTGGGAGGAGAGCTCCGGCTCGCCGTGCACATGTCGTCCTCGCTGGAGAGGAGGGGGCCCATCCCCCTCCCCAGTCGCTGCACGGCGCTGCGCGGCTGCGGGGGCGCTGAAACATTAAAGCTAGGCGGCAGAATTGTGTTGGACAATCATCTTCTTTGAGGGTACAGGCTTGTGGAGAGGTTGAGGGGCCAGCGGCGTGTAGATATCCATGGCATTTACTATTATGAAGCCACAGTGTAAGGTGGAGCAGGAGACGGGAGCGTGGTAATGGCCGTGGCAAGAACAGGATGGCAGTTTAACGGGTCGGGGCAGGTTTTACACAAGGCTTACATCTAAAACCAAAATATTACAGAAGGGGCAGAATGCCTTAAAAGTGAAACTCAAAAAAATATAACCTTCATATCCTTTCAAAATAATATGAAGCAAGTTAACACAGAAATTACACCGGTTTCACCTGGGACAGGTGAACTCTAAATATCCTCTCGGAGGCTGGATTACTTAGCAATAAGGTAACCGGCGTAAGAAAATCGAGAATGATACAAGGCCCATGAAATCTGGGGGCAAGCTTGCCCGCGGGAACAAAATTTTTGACCATAACCTGGTCACCTACCTTCAAAGTGGTGGGTCTCCGTCCACGATCATACCTTTCCCTAACCTTTTCATGAGACACTTTAAGATTGGCTTTAGCCTTCTTCCAAAGATCTTTAATGTTATCCGGATCTATTGTCTCGGGTAGAATGTCATTCAGAGACCAGAGGTTAGAGAGCGGCGAGTTGGGAACAAACTTGAACATCAAAGAAGCTGGAGTAAATTTGTGTGATTCATGGACCGCCGAATTCAAAGCAAAAGCTAACCAATGCAGGGACGTGTCCCACCTAGAATGGTCTTCATGATGATAGGCAATAAGTGCGGACCTGAGATTACGGTTAACCCGTTCAGCCAGAGATGGTTGAGGGTAATAAGCGGAAGTAGTTACATGAGAGATGGACAAGTCAAAACAGAATTTACGAAATAAATTAGATGTAAAAGCCTTAGCATTATCAGATACAATGTATTGGCACGGACCAAAAGAAGCGAAAATAGGATTTAAGCAAGTAATGGTTGACTGAGCGGTAGCCAGCTTAGTCGGAAATAACCAGGAAAATCTTGTAAAACCATCTACACACACAAAGATGAACTTGTTGGCATTACCCTTTGACTGGGGGAAGGGTCCCACATAATCGATATACAGGCGTTCCATGGGGCGCGACGCTTGATGAGAAGACAAAAGGCCTACTTTAGTGGACATGGTGGGTTTACTGATCAAACAAGATTTACAAGCTTTTACAAGTTCCCGAATTTCACCGTCCATACCTTTCCATATGAACATTTCACGAATCTTTTCACGAGTTTTAAAGATTCCAAGATGCCCCCCCAATGGGGTCTCATGATAGTATTTGAAGATCATAGGTACAAGAACCGCTGGAACAACAACTTTCATCAACTTATCATGCCACGAAGGGCAACATAAAACACCATTCCTAAGAACATAAGGGACGACATGTTCCCCAGAAGAAAGGGTTTCCATTATCGGAGCCAGCGTAGGATCTTCACGTTGGTATTTCTCAATATCCCTAAAAAGCATGGGAGCATCTGTTAGGATGGCATTAACCTCGGATAGTATGGACTTGGAAGGTGATGAACTGTCGACCGGTTCATGGGTCTCGACCTCGTTTGAAAACATACGGCTGAGTCCATCAGCCACAACATTTTGGGTACCTCTGATATGCCTGACATCGAATTGGAAGGCGGAAATACGGATGGCCCAACGGGCTATACGACCAGTACGACGCGGTCTACCTAAGACCCAGCTTAAGGCTTGGTTATCTATCTCCAGGTCGAATTTGACATGTTCCAGATAGAGACGGAACTTTTCTAAGGCGAATAAGACTGCCAACCCTTCGAGCTCATAGATGGAATACTTGGCTTCTTGAGCCGATAGAGTCCTAGATGCATAGGCGATGGGACGCCTCCCTAGTTCAGTCTCTTGAAGAAGGACTGCAGCTACAGCTGACGACGACGCGTCCGTTTGGACGATGAATTTCTTCGAGAAATCAGGCATAGCAAGTACAGGGGCATTACAGAGAGCTAATTTAAGATCTTCGAAAGCGGCTTGTTGAGAAGGTCCCCACTCGAATTTGATGCCTTTCCTACGAAGAAGGTTTAAGGGCGCCGCTCTATTAGCGAAGTTAGGAATAAACTTCCTGAAGAAATTCACCATACCAATGAATCTAGCGATACCTTTGATGTCCTTAGGAGGTTTAAAATCACGGATGGCCTGTGTTCTAGAATGATCGACAGCTACCCCATCGGGTGACACAATATGCCCTAGGAATGACATAGAGGGCTTAGCAAAGGCAACCTTGGACAACTTGACAGTTAACCCAGCCTTACGAAGGCGATTCAGAACTTCTCGCAGATGATCTAGATGTTCTTCAAAAGTCTCGGAAAATACGACGACATCATCCAAGTAGTGATATAAGTACTCAAATTTGATGTCGGAAAAGACCCTATCTAGTAGCCTAGTGAGCACAGCTGCCCCCGTGGGGAGCCCGAAAGGCACGCGGTTGTATTCGTATAAGTTCCAGTCCGTGGCAAACGCTGTAAGATGTTTAGACTCTTCGGCAAGGGGAATTTGATTATAGGCCTGATTCAAGTCCAAGATGGTGAAGAACTTGGCCTTACGAAACCATGAAAAGCAAGAATGAAGGTCGGGAAGGGGCACAGATTGCAACACCACCTTCCGATTGAGAGCCCTGTAATCAATGACAGGCCTGAAGCCTCCTTGGGGTTTCGGGACTAGAAAAATAGGCGAAGAATACGCTGACTTAGAGGGCCTAATAATACCATCCTTCAACATCTGATCGATGATTTCTTTCAGAGCCTTCATTTTAGGTGGAGATAGCCTATACGGTGGAAAACGGACAGGAATCGAATCCGTGACCTCAATTTTGTATTCAATAAGGTCAGTAACACCAAGAGTATCAGAGAACACCTCGGGAAACGACTGACACAGTTTCCGAATACTATCAGCCTGCTCCTCAGGTAGATGTCTAAGGTCTAACAACATCTCATCCTGGGTAGGCGAAATAGATGAACATGATACAGAATTACACTTTAACAAGGGAATTCTACAATTGGACGCAAATTTGAATGTGCACGACCTACTCTGGAGATCGAGCACAAGACCAGTGTGAGAAATGAAGTCCGCTCCCAATATGATGGGGCAAGACAAGTGCTTAGCCACAAACAGTTTGATTTTCCATGTAAATTTAAAAATACGAATTTTGACCAGTACGGAACCTAGAATTTCTAATGGCGATGAATTAGCCGAAACATATTGAATAAGAGCTGAGACATGGTCAGGTAGTTTACAAACAGATTTCAATTTAGAATACCATTCAGCCGAAATAATCGAACAAACACTGCCTGAATCTAAGAGAGCTGTTATAGGCTCGTTATTTAACTCAATCTTAAGAAAAGGAACAGGTGCGGGGGTATCCGCCGCAATCCTAAGACATTCTTTAGGGCATTCAAAAGATGAATTTGAAGGCTGATTGTTCTCTGCATTTACAACCTGTTTACTAGGGGCTGAGTCTCGGGAAGATGGATTAGTCGACTCAGCCGATGCCACTAGTCACTTTTTATTATTGGCATAGGTGGAATTTGCACCAGAAGGTGAGCAGGAGGGGGTGCTATTTGAGTTTGGGCAATTTTTGGCGATATGTGAGAAGGCCCCACACTTAAAACAGCCTTGTGATGAACCAGCTCCATTATTTGCCCTACTAGACTTGATCAGAGGACACTTATTGCGCAGATGGTCAGGCGACCCGCAAGCATAACATTTACGAGGGGTGACTGATCGGCGAGGTGGAAGCCGAGTATTACCAAAAGAAGGCGGGGGTTCTTTTGCCACACGCAAGGAATCGGCATACCTAACTCCTTCCGCAGAAACGGCTAATGCTTCCAGTTCAGAGAAGGTTTGCGGGCACGCCGCGAAACACAAATATGACCTGTAGGGTGGTGAAATCCCTTCGATAATAGCTTGCACGATCTGATCCTCAGGGAAGTGGAGAGCAAACACCCTAGTATAAAACTTAATATCTTGGATGAAGTCTGCCAGGTTTTCATCCAAGCGCTGTACCCGATAATAGTATTTCTGAATAAGAGATGACCTCGCGCGGGCAGGAATAAAATTTGCAAGCAGATGTGCATGGAAATCTTCGATAGATGACTGTTCAGCTATGGCTCTTACTATTTTATCTGAGAGAACCCCAATAGCATAAGGATAGATAATTTGCAAAATTTGACATGGGGAAAGAGAAAACACAAGGGCATGATCCTGAAATTCCACTAGAAATCTTAAAAATGAAATTACGTCACTGGTGGTATTAACGGAAAACTTGGATATACCTCTGAGCAACATTGCCAATGGATGAGGCAAGCTGCTAAACCCGGGCGACATAGTAGGTAAATGTTTCAATGGCAAGGAAGTTAATTCAGCACGTACATTGTTCAACGATGTGCGGCGTTCAGACTCGTTGTCCAATGGGGCAGAGATAGTTTGAGCAGCAACGGTTATCCTATTGCCTTCTCCCTTAGCAGGTTCTTCCTCACTACTTACATTCACAATGGTGGGCTGATCAGATTTGGGAGGAACTTCCCCAGTTAACAATTGAGTGACTTTACTAGACAATTCAGAGATAGTTTCAAGGAGCGTATTAGCTTGCTTCCTCTGAACGTCATTCACCTTCAGAGACAACAGATCATTAACTCTATTTGAAAAGTGATATAATCTGCCTTGCACACGCTTAATTTGGTTAGGAGACGGATCATTTTCATCAAAAAAACTAACTACAGAAGCTAGCCCAGTAATATTCTCCGTGATCGTGGAAAGAGAGTCGTCAATTTCTTTCTCTCCCAAATTGGGGATGGAAATGGGCAAATCAAGGGACTCTCTAAGCTTGTTAGTGTCTATTGCAACCGTGCCTCCAGATTGAACGTTTCTGATAGTTAACTCGTATATCAACTCCTCTTTGCGCAAATAGTTGAGGAGGAGAACATCGCGAGGGCCGGACATGATGACAGAACAATTTAAAAAAAAACTCAAAAAATTCCAGCAACTGAGAAAATTGTTAGAGTTCGAATTAAAGCAATGTTTAGCCGTCAAAAGGGGCTAAATTGAGACCCATTCAACCACGCTCTGCTACCACTTGTTACGGAGATATCCGTGGTAGGTAGAGGTGAAAGAAGGTGCGGGGGTGAATGGGTTTCAAGCTACGAAATTAACGTGCAATGTAAAATTAATTTAAAATTTAACTAGGTTATATTTTCTTTTCAAAAACAAGAGATAACAATCATAACAGGTACAGAGTAGCAAAAATGTAGGTACAATATTACTGAATTCGGGCTCAGTGCCCTTACTTCATAACTCTTGGTCAATCAGCCCCGCCTTACTCCAAAAAAAAATTAGCCAAGGGGCAGAAAACCCCATTCATGCCCAGGAGCACTGGCTCCAAACATTACACATAAAGCCTGCACGAGGCATACAGAAACAAATTTCAAAGAGCGATCCGCTCTCAAAATTGTAAGCCTATCACAAGGCCACACCAAACTCTACCTTCAAGCTGTCCTCTAAGGACGTATTCACAGGGGTAAAATACCCAACCTACGGAGGTCTATTACATGAAAAGAAGGTTGATTACATGACCTCTAAAATAACAATTTGAGAGGAGGCGATCTTGCACTCCTAATACACTTTGTTTTTAAAACCTAATCTGGCTCTGGGCCGCTAACGCAAGGGCTAATCCCATACTACAGAGGTGACTTAGAGAAGAACACTTTACATTACATAAACGAAGAATAGTTTGAGAAAATAAGTTCACCTCAAAACAAATGTGAGTGGGAGCTCGAGAGGGTTAGCACTCTCTATCCCAATATGTAGCTTTACAAGAAAAAGATGAAAAGAGTAATTACATTTTAGGAAAAGGTTACATGATGGAAATGCTTCGAACCCGCCGCGAGTGTTAAACTGCCGACCTAGCAAGAAAAGAAGTTATTAATAGGCCATTACCTGGTGTTGAACGGCTGAAGAAGAAAGAGGCGCTTCCCGCCTCCTGCTATGTACTTAATACACTGAAAGATGGAACAGAAGTGGCCCGGAGACCCTAAAATCAGCAGTTTATATACTCTCGCGGAAGTTTCTAGGCGTTAGGGGAATGAAAACACCCGCCCACAATGTTTTTATTGGATAGGACCCCGCAATCGATTCAAGTTGGGGGAAGATACATCTGATTGGATAGAAATTAATTTAAGAAATTCGGGATTGGCTACATGCAAAACAAGGGGAAAGAGAGGGGTATACAGCCAACTTAAACAATAACAGAAAGCAATTTAGCAAAGAACAAACATTTGAAATAAAAATTTCTCCAACAAAATAGTTCTTTGACTCCGCACTAGGGTGCGCTATTGTTGATCTTCAGTAGTGTCCTCTAGAAGAGAAAGTTCACACTTCTTACTTCAAGCGAAACAAAAACACATCAAAAGTGACACAGTTCAAAAACTCAAAATTTTCCACGTGGTGACATCTTCTGAGAAAGTAGAGAATTAATAGAATAGATAAAGTTCAACCTTCCTCCAGAAGAGGAGTTTCAACTGGCGCAACTTTTAAATAAACGGTGTAGAGGTGTACCGCCCGGTACAATAATAATAATAATAATAATAATAACCTTTCTTTTTCAGGTGGTGAGTGATTAGACTTATCACTCTGTGATATCTACATCGATTAGAATTCGATATTTGGCAGGCTGTTAAATGTGGATTTCAGCCAGTCTGCAGGGATGCTTCTTGCGTAAGTACAGTACAATAATTGAGTCCCAATAAGGGCTAATAAGACGCTCTATGGTAAGAATTAGAGAATGTTCGTTCGTAGTGCATTTGGATATACAATTCTTTATACTATATTATATTCTTCTTCTTCTCCTTCTTCTTATTATTATACTATACTTCTTAATATTTGAGAATATTATTCTTTGATTCCCCAGAATAACACGCAAATGTATTAATTAGAATTAAAAGAAATATTATTGCTTTGATGTAACGTACAATTGTATATTGAGTTCTGCAAGATTTATCATTTCTCTCTGAGAGTGAAATGGGTAATGTCAAGCTTTTTCTTTTCAGGTTAGTTCCAATTTAATTTCCAAAATTTCAGTCATATAATTACTTCTGGTGAAGGTTACCTATCGTTCATACATCCCGCTCGATAACGATGAGATTCTTAAATTCCCCAACCCAATGTATCATCAAATGCAGAATTCTTTGAAGATACTCATGCTTCCCAGTGGTGGCTGAAGGAACTAACTAGCAAACAGTGTAACTTAAATGCAGGAGCTTCCATCTGCTGGGAAATTGTTGAGCAAGGGCTACATATTTCGGCGAACACCGTTTGTACGTGCGAGGCGCTGTTGTTAGCGTTAGCTGAAATGTAAAGGTTCGCCGCTAGATACCGTGAGCCGTTACTCTGTTATCAGATGCGATTATCAACAGACTGACAGTGAAAGCAGCCAGTACTCAATTTAAAAAACGCACGTACACAGTCGGCATGTGTGTATGCACTATACGGAAATAATAATGCAATATGTACTTCATGACAGTTTTACATTTTGCATTCTACTCAGGGGCATTACACTACATAACCCAGTCCGGTAAACAAAAGGATAGTAAGAAATGAACGTGCAATTTGGTCGAAATCGTTATTGATGTGGAGCAATTTAAATATATGAGTGTTCGGTGTAAACTGATTATTAATTTGGGAGATTTAAATCTTTCAAAATATAGTCATTCAATTTGGACAAGTATAAGTGGGTACCCGTTAATGGTATACTCGCAATATTTTTCCTCCAGTCCTGTCTCAAGCTCATATCAGTTAAACCCTCTAGTTTTACAAATAGATTTTGTTGGAAATAACTGAAATAGTCGGAAGTCTGTTTAATATTTTGGTTGTTGTGAATACTTGGTTACTTTTAGAACTTTATCAACTTTTGCATGTACTCACAATCATTATATACATGAAATATTTTGGATTACATCATATTTGACACCTACGACATAAAACAACTGTCTTATAAAATTACAACTTCGTTTGTCAAACGGTTTGGAGGAATTAATATTTTTATTTCATAAGTCTTCACCCCCAACCAAAACCAAAACCCATTGGGTGTACTGTTTTAAGACCACGTCTTGTTTAAAATCCAGGAAAGTCCAGCAAGCGTAATGTGCAATTTTATCTTCACAAGTGAGATGGTTTCAGTAAAATTAATATTTTTGTCATCGGCCTCACCCCACCCCCTCGTCCAAATCCCTCTGAGGTGTATTGCTTTAAGACCATTTCTCATTAAAAATTTATGAATGAGGAACACCAATCATGTAAAATTTTAACATAAATCAAACGGTGTCCGCCTGTGTGGTGTGGTGTGGTGGTTAGTGTGATTAGATGTCTCCCCCAAAGGCCCGAGTTCGATTCCCGGCTCTGCCATGAAATTTGAAAGATGGTACGATGGCTGGAACGGGGTCTACTCAGCTTCGGGAGGTCAAATGAGTAGAGGTGGGTTCGATTTCCACCTCAGCCATCCTGGAAGTGGTTTTCCATGGTCTCCTACTTTTCCTCCAGGCAAATGTCGGGATGGTACCTAACTTAAGGCGACGGCCGCTTCCTTCCTTCTTCCTTTTCTATCCCTTCCAATCTTCCCATCACCACCACAAGGCCCTTGCTCAGCACAGCAGGTGAGGCCGCCTGGGCAAGGTACTGGCCATTCTCCCCAGTTGTATCCCCCAACTCAATGTCTCACGCTCCAGGACACTGCCCTTGAGGTGGTAGAGGTGGCTATTTGCTATTTGCTTTACGTCGCACCGACACAGATATGTCTTATGGCGACGATAGGATGGGAAAGGCCTAGGAAGAGGAAGGAAGCGGCCGTGGCCTTAATTAAGGTACAGCCCCGGCATTTGCTGGTGTGAAAATGGGAAACCACGGAAAACCATCTTCAGGGCTGCCGACAGTGGGGCTCGAACCCACGATCTCCCGATTACTGGATACTGGCCGCACTTAAGCGACTGCAGCTATCGAGCTCGGTGGTAGAGGTGGGATCCCTCTCTTAGTCCGAGGGAAAAACCAACCCTGTTGGGTAAAGCGATTAAGAATAAAAGAAATCAAACGGTTTTAGAGACATTAATATTTTTGTTATCAGGACTCATCCCCCCACCCGAGAAAAAGCCACATGAGGGTGTATTGTTTTAAGAACATTTATGAATGAACATATAAGTCGCAGATGAGCAACCATCATATGAATATTCTGCCTCGTGTGTCAAACTGTATCAGAGAAATTATTTTTGTCATCGGGCCTCACCCCAACCCCCAGTCACACCCCTTGGGGTATATTGCTTTATGACCACTTCTTATTTAAAATCTAAAAATGACGCGCACCAATCATGTGAAATTTCAACTACGCAAGTCAAAAGGTTTCACAGAAATTACTACTTTCGTTATCAGGCTTAACCCATCGGTCCAAACCACTCAGGGTTGAATTGTTTTATTCCCACTTCTTATTTAAAATCTAAGAATGAGGAGCAACCAGCATGTGAAATTTTAACTTCGTAAGTCAAACGGTTTCAGAGAAGTGAATATGTTTGTTTTCGGATATTGACCCACCATTTAACCCCGTAAGTTCATATTTTTTCTAAACTTGTCTTTTACCATCTACAGTAGTACATTAAGAAGCAACCATTGTGTGAGATTTAAACGTTGCCCATGGACGGTTTTGGAGGAATGAATATTTTAGTTTTCAGTATTTTATCCTAATTTCATCTCCATAGAGGTGGAATGTTTTGAAACCCTTCTTAGTTAACACCTACACTCTAATAGAAATTTCTTCATATCCAGTCGTTTTCCTTGGGAGTGCATTCAGGACATCGCCCTGTGTACCTAGAGATTGTGAGCTACTTGCGCTAGCTTTGATACTCTGTGACTCATTCTCATTTTCTATAGTCGGTTCGGTCGTGTATCTCTGCGCATGTATTCGAATGATAGCGGATTCGAATCCCACCGATGGTAGATATGGTTTCCCATTTTCATACTAGGCAAATGCTGGGTCACTACCTTGATTAAGATCATGGCCGCTACTTTTCCCTTCCTATTTCTTTCCCACCCCTGGTTCGCAGAGATCTTCGATATGTTAGTGCGAAGTTAAAAGTGTAGCAAAATAGAAGCTGCGTAAAGCTTCATTAGACAATTTGTTAAAAATGCATATTAAATGGGGAAGTATACCAACGTGCAGTGAGACGATGCTAAATTAAACTAGTGTACATATATTTTCCTCTTCAAAAGAAAAAACGAAAGCTGGTAAAATACTACTGTGTGCAATAATAAACTAAGACAGTTTATACTAAAATCTTAAATGACAGTTAAGGAGGCTTTGTTCCAGATTGTGTCTGATAACAGCCCTTACCTTCGTATATGGTTCTAAATTCTCTGGATTTTATTCCTGAGGACAAACAGTATTAGGCCTTCTTGCTACCAGATTGGTCTCAAACGATCTAATTATAATCACAGACGGCATATCTAAAACCATAACCATTTTTCTTCTATTTGTTCGAGGCGTCGACCTAGAAAAATCTTTTGCCCAAGTCTGGGTCCATATCTAAATGGTTAGCCTGCTGTCCCATGGTCCAAGGGCTCCCGGATTCGATTAGTTAATTCCTCTGGGTCGGGAGCTGGGAGTTTGTGCCGTCTTCATAATAAGAATTCATGTTAGGCAGGGTTCCATCCTTACAGACGTGCAGGTCTTGCCGAGGGTGTCAACTTGAAAAACCTGCACCGTCTCTCCAAAAGCCACACACGATTATTACTCTAGCAAAAGAAAGTGTTTTAAAACACTGTTTGCCGCTGTTGCGCCTCTTTCTTAAACTCACTGACTTAGTCGCTTATCTTTTTCCCTTTGGTATATTGCTATTTTATGGTACTTCGTGTTATATCATCAAATACTACAGCTAGTGTAAATGAGCAAATCGACAGACCAACACCACACTTCATGTCTATTGAATTACTCCTTAATAAGAATCATTGTGTTTCAAATTAATAAAAAAATCATATCAAGACAGCGTGATGATCAAACACTGCTACTAAGTAGGTTGGTTGTCGAGTGAAAGTTAGTTATTTCATTCACTTGACGATCTACGATAACATGGCTGCTATCAGTATCTCCTCTAAATAAATTATACCAGTAATATTGTGTTTACTGGTAGTTTTAAATTCTAATTATAATAATAATAATTTCGTGTGGCTATTTCTACCCGGGTGCAGCCCTTGTAAGGCAGACCCTCGGATGTGGGTGGGCGGCATCTGCCATGTGTAGGTAACTGCGTGTTATTGTGAGGGAGGATAGTGTTAAATGTGGTGTGTGAGTTGCAGGAATGGTGGGGACAGTACAAACACCTAATCTCCGAGCCAAGGGAATTAATCATTTAAGTTTAAAATCTCCGACCGGCCGGGAATCGAACGTGGGACTCCTGTGACCAAAGGCCAGCACGCTAACCATTTAGCTATGGAGCCTGGCTCTAGTTATAATGATAGCATATATAAGGCTGGATTGTGAATTCCAAGGGGATGAAATTATTCCATCTATTGCTACGTAAGTACAAAAATGTAGGCTATAACAGTAGCCAGAAGGAATTGTTTAATCAATTTTTTAATCGATAATTGGTTAAGGAAATAACACAAAGGAAACAATGTTTAAAATCTCTCTCCAGCAAGAATGGCAAACGTTAACACTTGGAATGTTGATTAATTATATAGTTTACCGTCGTTTTCACGTTCACATGCTAATGATTATTAAAGTGCTTACAAGATTGCCTTGATCTTCCATCCAGAGTAACGTAATGCATACTTGCCTATCTATCTATTACTACATGACTAGGAGTACGAGACTTGGTAGTTTCTCGGATTCTTGCCCTCGAATTTAGTCATTTTTGTTTTAATTTTATTCGACCCAGAAGCGAAAGATTGCCATGACTCTTATCATTAATAGTAGCAGTAGTTTTTTTTTTTGCTATTTGCTTTACGTCGCACCGACACAGATAGGTCTTAGGGCGACGATGGGACAGGAAAGGGGTAGGAGTGGGAAGGAAGCGGCCGTGGCCTTAATTAAGTTACAGCCCCAGCATTTGCCTGGTGTGAAAATGGGAAGCCACGGAAAACCATTTTCAGGGCTGCCGACAGTGGGGTTTGAACCTACTATCTCCCGAATACTGGATACTGGCCGCACTTAAGCGACTGCAGCTATCGAGCTCGGTAGTAGTAGTAATAATAGTAGTAGTAGTAGTAGTAGTAGTAGTAGTAGTAACATTCTTCCAGGAGTCAGTATTATTAGAGTTGTAAATTATATAGGTCAGACTAGATTATTGAACTACGCATATCCCATTAAGAAGAATATTTGTTGATTTATACTCATTTCTTGATTAATTCCATTATTTCTAACTGTATCTGTAATATGATATTCTGAATGGAAGCAGACAAAGCAAACGAACTTCGCGTGTTACGCGACCGGTAATCTGAAATTACAAGTAATGTGACCTAATGTGTTACGAGAAAACAGGGCCATTACGTTGTAACTTTCTGTTTCCATAAAATCACTTGTATTGGCGTATATTTGAACCACGATGCTAAGTTAGCAATGACTTCACCCAGCTGTTCGGCCTGCAGTTCCGAAGTGCCTTACTTCCTTTCATATTATCTTGTTGCTGGAAAATTTCTACCGTTCTAACATGTAAAAAAAACTTCTGTAGGAATGCACAGTTAACTTCACATTTAGATTATACTCACCCGGAGGAAGGTTTCTATATGCATATCATTTTAAAATCTTTGAATAGACGGGTCGTTTAGAGGTTAACCAGAACGGTTTACCTCCATTTTCTCTTATACCGTTGATTTTATGTAAACTCCATGGATCGTAAGTGAAACGCATCTTCATTATAAACAACTTTCGTTATCTTCATAATTTACCTTACTCTTCAAATGACGCAGAAATTTACTATTTTCTGCGGGTATCATGGTCTGCGTGTGTGACCGACAGACCGACAACGAACCTACAGGTTACCATGGCAGTAATAACACAATTAGTCATCTTATCTGTTTACCTAGGAATCCCTGCGCCTAAATTTCTCCTCTGTTACCGCTTTCTTAAATCCATAACTCATACCAGCATAATTTATTTAGGGGCATTTGTTTTTCCAATACACGCACTTAGGATTTACATATTTGTACTCATCCCGCTGTCCGCAGTTATAACCCTATTTTCTGTTAATTTCAACTTTCTCAACTGTATTACTTTCTTCCTTAATTACTCCGTATATATGCGAGTGCTTATCCCTAAACCTGGACTATAACTTTTGGCCCCGGAAAATATCGAAATATGGATGCAGTTTTAATGACCGTGCAGACCTTCCTTTCGGAATAATTGGTGGCTTAACCGTAAGTCGTATCACAAAAGATCGCGTTTCAATTTGGAGAGATCTACAACTTTGGTCGTGTGACATTTTGTCGTATCTCTATCCCTTATTCGTTAAATAGTACTGCATTTCTTGAGTTCAAGTTAATGTTGTACTTTTTACATGTGTATGTTATTGTTCGGCAATCATGACATTGGGCAGGCACATTGACATGGCCAGTGGCCATATGTTCGCAAAATGTAAAGATTCCAGGGTCACATGAGTATCTAAAAAATAAAGTAGTATGTGAAGACTGTACTAAATTACATCCCATTCAATGAATAACTGAATCTAACCCATAAATATGGGAGATACGGGAAAATGTCACAGGATCAACCATATAGAACACTGAACGAGTCGTCTGATGGTGATGTCCGTTTGTAGGTGCAATTTAATATAGTCTTACTCACTTCATTTACTGTAATTTACGGAGAAATCCATATACAACGTAGAATACCGTAGCGAAGCACGGGTACATTTAAAGTCAAAGTCATCTCCCTACAGGCCATGAAGGCCCTTGGAGGGGTGGAAGGTAAAGGCTGCCACTATCCGTAACCTCGGCACTTGATGGGGTAGAGTTGTTAGCTCTACGCCCGGCCGCCTTTGCCCCCAGGAATTACCCTGGTACTCATTTTTGGTGTAGGCTGAGTGAACCTCAGGGCCGTATGCACCTCCGGAAGTGGAAATCTCATTTCTTAAATTTGACGACTTATTCGTTAAATAGTACTTTATTTCTTGAGTTCAAGTTAATGTTGTACTTTTTACATGTGTATGTTATTGTTCGGCAATCATGACATTGGGCAGGCACATTGACATGGCCAGTGGCCATATGTTCGCAACCCACGTCCTTCCGGGCGAGCCGAGCACGCCTTTACCGCCTCGGCCAGGCAGACGGGTACATTTGCTAGTGTAATATATATTGCACCCATAAAATTATTATCTTTGAAACACTTAAATTTCCTGGCACAACATCTTTTTGGGTAAATCAGCGTCAAACTTCCCATGCTGTAGTCGTTCTTATTAAAATTCATCTTATCGTACCGTTTAATTCACAGTATGAGCGAGAAACCTGTTATTAGACTAAGAATACATTTATGAGTATGAGTGATGGTGAAGTACAACTGGGAAACCATCCTTTGTTAATGCTTATCAGAAGGAAAATGGAAGAGGTCTGACACTTCGAAGAATGAAGTTATCGGCAAAAGTAAAGGGAGGTCCACGAAGAGTGTGAAAATGAAAGCGTCCCTAGGACTTCGTTCGTAATCTGTTTACCCTCCAGGGTCGGTTTTCCCTCGGACTCAGCGAGGGATCCCACCTCTACCGCCTCAAGAGCAGTGTCCTGGAGCTTCAGACTCTGTGTCAGGGATACAACTGGGGAGGATGACCATTACCTCGCCCAGGCGGCCTTACCTGCTATACCGAACAGGGGCCTTGTGGAGGATGGGAAGTTTGTAAAGGATAGACAAAAAGAGGGAAGGAAGCGGCCGTGGCCTTAAGTTAGGTACCATCCCGGCATTTACCTGGAGGAGAAGTGGGAAACCACAGAAAACCACTTCCAGGATGTTTGAGGAGGGAATCGAAACCCCCTCTACTCAGTTGACCTCCCGAGGCTGAGTGGACCCCGTTCCAGCCCTCATACCACTTTCCAAAATTCGTGGCCGAGCCGGGAATCGAACCCGGACCTCTGGGGTTGGCAGCTAATCACACTAACCACTACGCCACAGAGGCGGACGTCCCTACGACTTACAAATCTAAAATGGTCAAAGTCAGAAAAGAAGAGAAACGAAAGATTGAGAGTTGCCGGAGGAGGTCTGATAGGAAAGATGAAAGTGTGGAGACTTGCACAAGTGCAAGTAATGGCAGGCTCCGCTAGGGGAACCGTGGTCGCTTTCCCACGTCCGTCTTGGGTCCGCATTTAGTCACCTTCTAAGACAAGAAGGGGACACCGTGGATGTATTCTACCGTCCCGACCTATGATACATACTGTGAATTAATTGATGTGTACTTGTTATAAGTCAAGGACAGACATGTCAAGATCGCGAGCTGACTGACATCTGCGTGCACGAGAAACAGCTGTAATGAGCTCTAGTCCAGGACGTTATCAGATAGTGCAAGCCTGGAGGGGTGTACATTACACGTTCATAACTACGGCACTCCGTACAATGCATGTATTCTTTCATATAAGGACATACATGTGTTCAGCACGGCGTTCGTATAAAATGTGCCGAACAACATGCCCTGTAATCACCATGTACCAGGAAAGTATCTAGCTGTTTTAAAGGTTGCCATAAGCAATCCAATACGAAATCATAGGCATTTATAGTTTAGGGGATAAACATGCTCAACTCACCTACGAACAAATATGATGCAGAATAATACCGAATACTATGCCGCTACCACATCGCTTTTGTAGCAAAACATCATGCTTTTCTTCAACAAAAGAAAGTAGGCTGTGATAAAAGTAACATCTCTTCGTGCAACCATGTTGATACAAAACACACACTGAGAATTTGCTGCGTCAGTCCTTATGCCACCGCCTATGCAGCTGAATATTTCAACCACTGCTTGTAGACCAAAACAGGTAACGGTAGCCTATCAATAGAGCCCTGCGCTGATATGCAAAATATTATCCTCATCGGCCCCGCATCCGTGTTTCCTTCATCTGCATCTGCATCCGGGAATGGATATCTGTGAATATTCAACTATTTAACTATATTGCACCCAAGGTACTATATCTGTTAACATAATACAATAGGACTGATACTTGTCACCAGACCGTCTAGAGTCACAGGTTTATGAGAGATTTCCATTTGCGACAACTTCCTACATATTGAAAGGTTCTCCTTCGGAGCCTTTGTTCCTTCCTTCCACACCCCCTGTGGGTGGGGGATGCAGATGAATGATACTCCCGCGGTATCCCCTGCCTGTCGTAAGAGGCGACTAAAAGGGGCGACCAAGGGACGATCAAATTAGAATCATGAAACTACTTATGATTAGTACCACCACGCGGGGAACACCATGAATCGCTTTTACTTGCGCGTAGTACCACTATGTTAGGTACAAAACACGTTATTGATTAGTAACAACAGCGTGCGTTGCCGGTTTGTACAGTACCTGTGATTAGTACCACTTTAGGAGCGACACCATGGGTGAGCGACACCATGGTTCTCTCTTGTACACTATATGAGGAACACCACGGGATAGTGCGAGTCCCTGCGTTTAGTACACGTATGTGATGAACATCATAGGTTTGCGTTGCCTGTAAATGGCGCCGCAATGTGCGAAACACCATAGGTCTGTATTACATGACCGAGCTCGATAGCTGCAGTCGCTTAAGTGCGGCCAGTATCCAGTATTCGGGAGATAGTAGGTTCGAACCCCACTGTCGGCAGCCTTGAAGATGGTTTTCCGTGGTTTCCCATTTTCACACCAGGCAAATGCTGGGGCTGTACCTTAATTAAGGCCACGGCCGCTTCCTTCCCAGTCCTAGCCCTTTCCTGTCCCATCGTCGCCATAAGACATATCTGTGTCGGTGCGACGTAAAGCCAATAGCAAAAAAAAAGTATTACATGTGAGAATTTCTTTACCTGTGAGTAGTACCATAATATGTGGAATACCGAGAGTCTACGCTACTTTTGATTAGTACCGCAACATGACAAATACCATGGTTCTACTTTTCTAGCGATGAATACCATTATGAGGGGCCGATGACTTGGATTTTGGACTTCTTTAGACTACAAGCATCATCGATTCAGTATTATGCTGTAGAAGCAGTCCCTTGGTTAGTGAAACTATTGTTTTACGTCGGTTTCTGTGCTTGTGAGGCATTGCTGGTCGGATCCATTGATTGTTTTAAATTCTTATCCATACATTCATTCTTCTTCGTCCGACTCGTTGGCTGAACGGTCATCGTACTGGCCTTCGGTTCAGAGGGTCCCGGGTTCGATTCCCGGCCGGGTCGGGGATTTTAACCTTAATTGGTTAATTCCAATGGCACGGGGGCTGGGTGTGTGTGCTGTCTTCATCCTCATTTCATCATCATCATCACGACGCGCAGGTCACCTACGGGTGTCAAATAGAAAGACCTGCACCTGGCGAGCCGAACCCGTCCTGGGATATCCCGGCACTAAAAGCCATACGACATTTCATTTTTCATTTCATTCTTCTTCCTCACGTTTTGAATTCTGGTCAGTGGAAGATTTTGGACTTTTAATTTGTCAGTACATTTCGTCTCATTTCGTACAATTGGGGGCCGATGACCTAGATGTTAGGCACCTTTAAACAACAATCATCATCATCATCATCATCATCATCATCATCATCATCCTTCCTTCCACTAATTGCGAAGAGGAGCAAGTTAGGCGTAGGTCAGATTTACGGCTATATGGATTCAAGGCTCTTTATGTATCACCATTCTCCCATACCACTGTCAAGAGTCACCTAACCACAAGCAAAATAAGAGTATACATGAGTGAAAATCAATAAACTTCATTATTTAGAAATTATCAGCAAAATTATCCGCACTGCCGTAAAGTTTGCATCCTCTAAGATACTAACTTCGCGGATATTCGCATCCTTGCAGGCCTCTGCCTATCACCGCTCAGCGTGCACAGCCCTGAGTCAGCAACGTGGAGAAGTACAAGCCGACCGACTGCGGGTAAGAGATTTGACCCTCGTGCACAAATATTTCCAGTACGGGCACTGCGCTTATGGTGGGCAAGCTTTGACACCCGTGGTCAAGGACGTCAGTGTGAGCTCCAGCTAGATTGCTACAGAGACTAAAGGACGTCATGTTTTCTCGTTCATTTCAGTGAGCATTTCCGGAGTCAATTTATCTTGGAAGGCCGCATGGCCAGCATTTTGTAAAGCATTATTGGAAATACATCGGGGCTGTTACAATAACAACACGTCATCAGGCATGAAATGGTCAGGCTGCGTACTCACCAAGGTAGCGGTGCAGGTGCATGATTTTGTTCCTCGTTTTATCCAGCGAAGTGGAAATGTGTTGTTGAGCCAGTCACAGACTACAACAACAATGTGTGCCGGTGCACTGTCTTGGAATCAGGCAGTGATCATGAAGCCTGCTGCTTACCTCTGCGGACGTAACCAGATATTAAACATCGTAAAATACTATACTTGATTTAACGATCCCCCTAGAAAATAGAGACCAAACTGATAGTCTACATTCATAAGCGCTCATATAATCACACGCTGAAGATCCTGTTGAATTTATAATAATGTTATTGGTTTTTACATCCCACTAACTACTGTTACGATTTTCAGAGACGGCCAGGTAGAGGAATTTAGTACCGCAGGAGTTATTTTACGTGCCAGCAAATCTACTAACACGAGGCTGACGTATTTGAGCACCTTCAAATACCTCCGGGCCAAGCCATTATCCAACTTGCCAACTGGGGCCAGAAGGCCAGCGCTCAGCCGTCTGAGCCACTTAACCCGGCACTGTAAACTTTTTTGGTGAACGTGGGGATTCTCCTAAATCCAGAAGAAAAATTCTGACTTTTTCAAATGCGGTAGATGGCACTTTCGACCGTAAAAGAAAGGTATCTCCACATTGCATCTGTTGGAAATATCTGCAGGTACAAGGCACATGCGATTTGACGCGTGACAAGATCTGTTAATTCATTAAGAATCGCAGTTCAGAAAGTTTTAATTTTCTATGTTTTTCAAATGGTCGCGCATTATTGATCGTGGCGCTTACAAATAGACGCCATTCTCTGTGGTTGATTTGATAAGTAACTCAGTTCCTGATTCGGTGACGGCAGTACAAGTTTCTGCCCGTGTGTAGGTTCTTCTACTTCGTTGCGCATCTTTAACATATCTCGTAATTAAACCTTTCCCTTCCACTTCACCAAATTACCTCTGCTTGGTGGCATCTTACCAAAGCGAGCTGTTTAATCATATTTGCTGTCCTCGAGTCCCTTAAGTGTAAAATAATTCCCTGTGAGAATGTTGGCAGGCAGGGGTGGTGATATGAGATGATTTATACTCACCAGATTGAGTGCCGAAAGTCTGGATTGATCTCCAAACCTCTCCGTAGTCTTCATATGCAGCGAGGGCATATGAAGCTGTTGATGGTGATTAGTCCGTCGGATGAAGACTTGGTATTATTCGACAGGAGTCAGATATATGCCGACACATATTTTCACTCTCTCCTTACTTCATTATCATCATCCCAAATCCAAGCGCCCGTGGGTGTGAAATAGAAACACCTGCATATTATAAATACCTGTACATCATAAAAATATTTTAGGCTGTAGACCTAACCCTTTATTGTATCCGGTCAAAATACATAAACTGCAATTAACATAAATAACTTATTTCTTACAACGTACATTGTATATGACGTAGATTTTATCCTTTTTCTTTCATTATTTCCTGCCTCCATTCCAAACTCGGGTATCGCGCAGTGATCGAGTGTGACTGGGGAGAACTTCGCCCAACCTTGACGGCCTGTGACGTAGTCACAACGTCACAATGGTTGAATAGCATACGCTGCGCTCATCGCCTGCCAGTCCGACTGCTTACAGTGCTGGGCGCCCGCGAGACGGAATTCCCAGCGCGAGTACCTCTGCTATAGACCATATGTCAAAGTTAGGATGTTCATATGCAAATAATTAGGGTGTAGATAGATAGATAGAGAGAGAGAGAGAGAGAAAACATGAACACATTAATACAAAGGGGTACGTAAAGCCCGTTAAAGAACGTGTGTTATTAATAATTAGGATACAGAACGGGATTTTTCCTTTTTTACCATATGCTTTTGCGTCACTCCGACACAGATAGGTCTTACAACGACGATGGGATAGGAAAGGGCTATGAGTGAGAAGGAAGTGAGCGTAGCCTTAATTAAGGTACAGCTCCAGCGTTCACCTGGTGTGAAAACGGGAAACCACGGAAAACCAGGTTCAGGGTTCCCGATAGTGGAGTTCAAACTCGCTATCTCTCGAAATCAAGCTGATAGCTACATGCCCTAAACCGCGCAGCCAATTGTTCGGTGGAAATACTTATTTTAAGCCAGTCCTTTCATGGAATTCATAGAACTAGATTAATTGGCTCAAAAATGTGACTAATACGTTCCACACATAGGGTTGTATGATGTATGCATTTTAGTGAGCTTGGGAGCCTGATATGCAACAGCACCAATCCTCTCGCTTATAGGAAGAGGAATTAGGTGCTGGAATAATTTACCAAGGGAGATGTTCGATAAATTTCCAAGTAATTGGAAATCATTTACGGAAAGGTTAGGCAAGCAAATGATCGTTTATCTGCCACCTGGACTACAGCCCGAAATTTATATCAGGATTGATTGATTGATTGATTGATTGATTGATTGATTGATTGATTGATTGATTGATTGATTGATTGATTGATTGATTGATTGATTGATTGATTGATTGATTGATTGATTGATTTAGGAGAATAATGGACTTAGCCATGTATGGTAACAGAAGCAGAGAGATCAAGGCAATGCTGGTTATTCTCAGTTTTAAATTATTTAAAGGTGAGAAGCGTGGAACTAAAGGCTGGTTTTGCACGGGTAGAGTAGCGAGTCGAGTAGCGTAGATAGTAGAGTAGCTACGTTACTCTACTCTGCCATTGTCTCGTAGAGTTGACACTCGTATCGTTCATACGGGAGTAGAGTCATACAGTATAGTAGTAGCACCATGTCAAGGCGTAACATTATGGTAGGGACGTGTTTAAATACATTTGCAAATACATTACTGCAAGAGGTTAGTGAAGCGTTAGAAGAAGAAGCAAATGAGGAAAGAAGGGAAAGGGTAGGAGACTGGCTTAGTGGGAGAGATACACTCGGGGCATCAGCACAAATTCTGAGAGAACCTTGCGACAGAGGATAAAGAATACAAAATGTTCTATTTTTACTCCTTCCATCCTTTAACATGGCAACCATTGTCCTAAACCACAGAGTGGGAGTGTGTAGTAAATGTCTGCTGTACCATGTCCAAACGTTTCGGATTTACGAATTTTCATCGATTCTTGGTTGTAGATTCATCGTAAATGTTTATTTTCTATTTCAGTTCCATTATACCACAACCCTCTTTACCCATTTTCCTAACTAAGTCCTCTTTCACCGCCCGCCTCATATTCCTGATTCTGTAAATAATGCTGTTTATGTTCCATAAACATTCTTTTTCACAAAGGTCTACAAATTTGCATTTTTCTTCTTCCGACCATTTCATATTGCCGCCAAAAAACACATAGATGCTCAATTTACTCCACTCCACGGAATATTGTCCGTACACACATGGAAATTACCTAGTCGAATGACGCGCCAACTGAAAAATGGATTGTCCTCGGACTCCTCCGTCATCTCTCGGAGCTCGGTTCTTTTGGAGGGGGAAGGTGAGTATAGAGTATTACTTTACCACAGCGGAAATCCACTCTACTCTACTGCCTACTAGCTACTCTACTCTACCTGCCAAAATCCCGGTTGTTTATACGATGTTAGTAGCTCTACTATCTACTCTACTCGTCTCGCTACTCTAGCCGTGTAAACCAGCCTTATAGGAGTCCGCAGAGCTCGCTGCAAATAGAGGATTAGATCAAGCACAGAGGCTTGCGGATTGAACGCTGAAAGTGAAAACTGTCTATTATGAAGAATGATAATGTTATTGTATTTTATGTTATTGCTTTTTACGTCCCACTAACTACTTTTACGGTTTTCGGAGATGCCGAGTTGCCGGAATTTAGCCCGCAGTAAATCTACCGACACGAGGCTGATTTATTTGCGCAACTTCAAATACTATCGGACTGAGCCAGTATCGACAATTATGAAGATGTATGCTTGTTCTGTAACAGATGATAATATATATCACTATTCAAATCTAAACGAAAGGTGGTAATTTCTACTCAAAGGACACAAAAGGTGATGTCGTGTGCTCTACGAGATGTGTTTATGAGTGTTTAAGAAGTTGATGATCGTTATAGAATGATAGCAAATAAATGAAAATGAAATGGCGTATGGCTTTTAGTGCCGGGAGTGTCCGAGGACAAGTTCGGCTCGCCAGATGCAGGTCTTTTGATTTGACTCCCGTAGGTGACCTGCGCGTCGTGGTGGTGATGATGATGATGAAATGATGATAATGAAGACATCACATACACCCAGCCCCAAGTGCCAGCGAAATTAACCAGTTATGGTTAAAATTCCGGACCCTGCCGGGAATCGAACCCGGGACCCCTGTGACCAAAGGTCAGCACGGTTACCATTTAGCCATGGAGCCGGACAGCAATAAAGTAACAGAACAAAAAATATATATCTGTCATTGACGATACCGTGATGTCCGACTCCTTGGCTGAATGGTCAGCGTTGAGGCCTTCGGTTCAGAGGGTCCCGGGTTCGATTCTCAGCTGGGTTGTGGATTTTAATCGCATCTGATTTATTCTTCTGGCTTGGGGACTGGGTGACTGTTCCAACACTCCCCTTTTCATATTCAGACGACACACCACACTACCAAACACCACAGAAACACGCAATAGCGATTACATCCCTCCGTATAGGGTTGCCGTCAGGAAGGGCACCCGGCCATAAAACAGGACCAAATCCACATGTGCGACATTGTTCGAACCCGCGACTCCACAGGGGTGGGAAAAGCGATAGTAGACAAAGAAGAGGAAGAAGAGTAAGGAGATTGAGATACTTTGAATGGCAAAATAATAAGACCTTGAGGATATCAGTGCGAATCTAAAACATGAAGAGAACACAGTACCCAGGTTCATTCGTTGCCTATCACTCCGTGAACGGACTGAGAAGCTGCCGAATGAGATGACCACACGAGATCCTCACACCCACGTACTATGAAATCTCGGAAAGTACTATTATATAGAAAACGACTCTGTACAGGCCACCGAAGGCTCTTGGAGTATTGGAAGATAAAGGCTTCCACTGTCCATAAGCTCGTGACTAATTAGGATACACTGGTTAGCACTACACCCAGCCATCTTTGCCCGTATGAATTAACCTGGTACTCATTTTTGGCGTAAGTTGAGAAAATACCAGAACGATGTGGCACTACAGAAGCTTTGTTCCCAAATTTTCGTCTCCCTATCCGCGAATCGAACCTGTGTTCGTCCGAGTTAATCTTGCACTCCATTACTGGCTCAGCCAACCAGCCTATCATATAGGTTTGGCTTTGTGTCCTTTACCAACTGTTTTCTCCTATCTATCGATCTAAATTTAGGTGCAAGCGCTCCTTAATTACTTACACATACAAAACTCCAATGCTTGCATTTTAAACACACTACTAAAGATTAGACACACAGGGCGAGTTGGCCGTGCGGTTAGGGGCGCGCGGCTGTGAGCTTGCATTCGGGAGATAGTAGGTTCGAATCCCACTGTCGGCAGCCCTGAAGATGGTTTTCCGTGGTTTCCCATTTTCATACCATGCAAATGCTGGGGCTGTACCCTAATTAAGGTCACGGCCGCTTCCTTCCAACTCCTAGACCTTCCCTATACCATCGTCGCCATAAGACCTATCTGTGTCGGTGCGACGTAAATCTACTAGCAAGAAAAAGTATTAGACAACAATAGAAACATAGGTTATTAGACGATTTCTATACCCACAAACAGACGGAGATTCTCAGCGAAGTTCCAAGTCTCTACTATACTTTTTCTTCTGTTATTTGCTTTACGTCGCACGGAAAACCATCTTCAGGGTGAATGCGGTAGTAATCTAGTTGTACAGTACCCCTTTAAACAATAATCTCAGCCATATCACCTGATGAAGCTCACAATATTATTACTGTGAAACCTACTGGAAAGCGGGCTGTTTCTGTAAGCCCTTTTAATCTAGCAGGCAACTAGAAAAACATAGGTAACTTTAAGACATTTCTGGAAGCCTTTCTTGCAGCCCAAAAGGGTTGCATTATTTCTCTGCCCGCCTGTCTTCTCTTTTCTGTCCAACCGCTGTTCTGGTGTTGCTCATCGTGGAAGACCTTAAAATTGTTGATCACTGATCTGTATTTTGATCGGTTAGAGATGTCCTCCTGATTCACCCCCATGCTTTTGTGGTCCCTCCTTACTTGCCCGAACCATTTATTCGAGACGTTAGGTCTGTTGTTCAATGCATTAAAATATGCTGCGTTAGTGGAAATTAGTCCATCCTGAATAGATGTCCGTAGAACTTCAGTTGTGGTTTCCTTCTTGACTCCATCAGGCGTTCAAAACCCTCTACAGCTCTTCTCTTCCTCGGACTCTATACTGTCCATCCGTTACGTTAGGACCCATTGTTTTATTCATTATTTTTACTTAAAAGTTCCCCATTTTCAATGATCAACACGCATCTTCTTCTTCTTCTCCTTGGCTTTATTCCAGTATCCCGTCCGGCTCCATGGCTAGGTGGTTAGCGTGCTGGCCTTTGGCCACAGGGGTCCCGGGTTCGATTCCCGGCAGGGTCGGAATTTTAACCTTAATTGGTTAATTTCGCAGGCACGGGGGCTGGGTGTATGTGTCGTCTTCATCATCATTTCATCCTCATCACGACGCGTAGGTCGCCTACGGGAGTCAAATCAAAAGACCTGCATCTGGCGAGCTGAACTTGTCCTCAGACATTCCCGGCACTAAAAGCCATTCGCCATTTCATTTCCGGTATCCCAATAACATAGGGTACACTACGTGTAGATTAAGCCTTGTTTTACGGCCTGATACCGTACCTTATACCAACCCTACGTCGTGATATGAAGTCACTATTGGGTGTTTTCAGTGCTAGTTGGTAGTTTGATGTATTGTATGTAAACGAACATGTACATTAAGACCAACAAAAACGCCCACTCGCCAAGGTAGAGGAATTGACCAGATATGGTTTAAATCCAAGACCTGGCCTGAAATGGAACCCGGGACCCTCTAAACCGAAACCCACTACTCTGACCATTCAGGGAGAAGGTCGCAGAATAATTGAAAAATTGAAAAATTGAAAAATAGTTCGTCATAATCATGCCTAATTTATCAGCAACTAAACAATACAGTTTGGCCAACGACCTGTATAATACAAGAAAAATTATATTATTATTATTATTATTATTATTATTATTATTATTATTATTATTATTATTATTATTATTATTGAAAAATGAAAATCCGCAGCCTGTTTCCAGTCATTCGACCGGGTCACGGATGGAATGAATGAAGCCCCATCTAGCGACGTGGATAGGAATTTTGCCGGCTACCGAAGCCTGTCGCACTCCTCTTGGGCACTGATTAATGAATGACAGATGCAATGAAATGATATTGGAGAGTGTTGCTGGAATGTAAGATGACAGGAAAAACCTGTCCGCCTCCGCTTTGTCCAGCATAAATTGCACATGGAGTGACCGGGATTTGAACCACGGAACCCAACGGTGAGGGGCCGGCGCGCTGCAACCTGAGACACGGAGGCTTATAATAATAATAATAATAATAATAATTATTATTATTAATTATTATTATTATTATTATTATTATTATTATTATTATTATTATAAATTTCCAGCTCTTTGGCTGAATGGTCAGCATAGCGGTCTTGTGTTCATAGAACCCCGTCCAGTTCCTGGCCAGGTCAGGTATTTAGCTACATTTCGTTGACTTCGGAAGATGTGTGTTTGTATTCTTGTTAATGCACATTTTTTTTTATCTAAACACAACACACGCTAATCACTGCTTATCACTGCTAAACACTCAAGATTGGATGCGATCCAAAACATATAATTGGATTCAGGAAGGGTGTCTGATCGTACCGAGTTCGATAGCTGCAGTCGCTTAAGTGCGGCCAGTATCCAGTATTCGGGAGATAGTAGGTTCGAACCCCACTGTCGGCAGCCCTGAAAATGGTTTTCCGTGGTTTCCCATTTTCATACCAGGAAAATGCTGGGGCTGTACCTTAATTAAGGCCACGGCCGCTTCCATGGCCGCTTCCTTCCCACTCCTAGCCCTTTCCTGTCCCATCTTCGCCGTAAGACCTATCTGTATCGGTGCGACGTAAAACTAGATTTAATCCACATTAGTGCCGACTTCAGATAACTTGAAAAAAGACCAGGAAAGTTTATTATTATTATTATTATTATTATTATTATTATTATTATTATTATTATTATTATTATTATTATTATTATTATTATTATTATTATTATTATTATTATTTCCATATCTCTTACAACCTTCAGAGAAGCACGGTAGCTAAGTAACCTGACAATCTCTGTAGCATTTGTTGACCTCATTGCCGCCTTCGACGCTGTCTTGAGGGAAGTCATGATCTGTAAACCTCTTCGGATTTTACCATGCAAAACGAAAGTACGAATTTCAATGACATGCCAGAAGTCGTCGGATAGGAATCTACTATCATGTAGACCCTCCTCTGGCTCGGCCAAGTACAGCAAGTCGTCATGGTATCGATTCCACATGTTGAAGAGGCACCTGTGGAGAGATTCTGATCTATGCCGTTTGGAAAGCTACCCCACAGCTTTGTGTTCTTTGTAGGGGCAGGGTCTCGGATGGAATGGAACTCATAACCACATCCCATAAATGCTCGACAGAATTAATGTCAGGCAAATAGAGTGGCTACAGCAATCCTAGAAACTCTCATGAACCCTCCTCGACATGGCGCATTGTCCTGTTGAAACATGGCACCTGCATTAGTGTACTCTAGGGGCGGACAGAGATGCATATGGCTTCAAAGAATGTCCACCTAACGTACACCTGTCACCGCTCCCTGCAGCCGGACAATGGGTCCTAATTGCGACCACGAAAATGCCGCCCAGACCAGAATTGAGCCACGTCCCGCATGGACACAACCTTGTTGACACGTAGGATCCATAGCTCCATGGGGCGTACGCTACACTCTCACGCGCCCATCAGCACGATACAACTGGAACCGGAATTCATCGGACCATACCACACGCCACCACTGTTCCATGGTCAATTGCCGATGATCGTTTGCCCATGCACATCATTGAGCTCTGAATCGAGGTGTCAGAAAAGGGACATGAGTTGATCGTCGGCTGGTGAAGTCTATGCGGTGCACTTGCCTCCTTACATAGAAATGGGTTCCTGACTCCCAACATTCAACTGTGGTCTTACAGACCAAATGCCCCCCCCCCCGCCACCACCACCAAAAAAGAAAAAAACAACATTCATTCAACTGTGCGGTGATGTGACTCACAGTAGCCCGTCGAGTGCCCAGTATGGTTCTGCGGCGGCGACGTGATGTTCGTGCGTTAAACACCTGTGGTATTCCCGTACGGCGGTTACGCGGGTAGTAACATTCTCTCTGCGTATTGAAGATCACCGGGCGAATTGGCCGTGCGGTTAGGGGTGCGCAGCTGTGGGCTTGCATCCGAGAGATAGTAGGTTCGAATCGCACCGTCGGCAGCTCTGAAGATGGTTTTCCGTGGTTTCCCATTTTCACACCAGGAAGATGCTGTATCTTAATTGAGGCCAAGGCCGCTTCCTTCCTATTTTTAGGCCTTTCCTACCCCATCGTCGCCATAAGACATATCTGTGTCGGTGCGACGTAAAACAAATAGCAAAAAAAGCGTATTGAAGATCCACCCTCCACACTGTTGACCTTGGGAACCCGAATTCGCGTGTAATCTCCGCAATGCTATGACCCATGCGCCGTGCGCCGATGATCATCTCACGTTCAAAGTCGGTTAACTCGTGATGTGTTGCCATCTTCACGACACTGGTGTCTGTGACAGAATGCTCAGCTACGCCGCAGCTAGCCGCAACGCTCAGGGATCATACGCGGCACCTTTTCGAATAGGACACCCCTTCCAGTGACTTTTGGCTACTCAGGGTATATGGTCAGTGCTCCAGAGTCCCATTAACAACGCCACACACTCAGTGAGACGCTGTGCCCGGTGTAGTGATTTTAAGAAGGGAACTTCTGTATGTATTTTGTTCCCATATCCGCCCGACGTTAAAGAACTCTGCAATGACCTGCTGGATATGCGTTTGTTACCTACGTCATTGAATGTTGATGTGATTTGAGTTAGTGTGGCTTGTCTGTAACCATGGACATATCTAGCCAGACGCCGCCGCTAATCCCGAAGATTAAACATCCGTTCATCGTGAGTGGTAATGCCTTCCATGAGATCCCAATACACACGTGTCACCGTCGATCAAGTAATATTAAATATCAGCAAATTATTTCGACAGTGGAATGTTGCATTTATCATCACTATCATGCCCCGTTCGAAAGACGATAATTCACGTCGCCTTGCCTCGACCAGCACAGACGGTGTTTAAGGTATACTCACTGCTGACACCTAATACTGGTCTGGGCACTTCGAACACATCACGTATGGTGGCGACTCCGACTATTACCTTTAAGTACTGTTATCCTATGACTTTTGGCATGTAATTGTAATAGCGACATGCTTTGTGATCTAGTGTTTGAAGTAACCATAAAGAGAAACATAAGAAAAGATAAGAAACTTAACTACGTAAACGCAATTGAGTGATTTTCTCAGCATTATGACAAGAAACTTCTGCTATGTGGATGTACTAGAGCTATTAGTACAGTATAAGGAATTAGTGAAGGCAGACGACATGCTGAATAAAAAGTGGTCTTACTGAAGACTTCTTTCAAGAACTGGAGTCTACATCCAAGTACAGACAAACCAACAGGTGTATAGCTTTCATTCCTGGGGTAATCATATAAAGGGGGTTGTCAAGAAAGGTTACAGATCTCTGCACATGGTTATGCAAGTATTTAGGTGTTGCAGTAAGGATGTAAAGTAGAGGACGCATAAATCTCTGATAAGACCGTAGTTAGAGTATGGTTCCAGTGTATGGGACCCTCACCAGCACTAGATGGTACGAGAACTCGAAAACATTCAAATGAAAACAGCACGTTCTTTTCTGGGTGATTTCCGACAAAGAGTAGTGTTACGGGAATGTTGCTAACTTTGGGCTGGGAAGACTTGGGAATGAGGAAAAGAGACGCTCGACCATGTGGTATGTTTCAAGCAATCAGTGGAGAGTTGGCATGGAATGACGTAAGTAGACTATAAAGCTTCAATGGAGCTTCTAAAATTAGGAATGATTAAAATATGAAGATAAAGATGGAATTCAAGAGGACAAATCGGGGAAAATATTCATTAATAGGCCGATTATTAACGGATTGTAATATATTAACAAGGGAAATGTTCGATAAATTTACAAGTTTTTTTGAAAATATTTAAGAAAGTGCTAGGTACCGGTAAACAATTAATAAGGAATCTACCATCTGGGCGGCAGCCCTAAATGCAGATCGTTAGTGATTCACTATGATTTGACGAACGTGAAAGGTAATGCAGGAAGTTTCTGCGAAAGAGTTAACCATGGTTGTAACTCGAAGTATCTCGGAGTGATCTTGGGCCTAACGCTGTTTTTCAAGCAGCACCTTCCGATGTCAGCTCAGAAGTTGAGCTCCATAAGGAATGTGGAATCCCTTGAGGATCTCGAGCTAACATCTTACGGTCTTCAGCCTTGATTGTTTTTCATGTCCGGAGTACTGTGCACTAGTATGGATCAATAGTCATCACACAAAGTGTATTGATAACCAAATGAATACCACCATCTGCTTAAGATTTGAGGTAATGACATACACGCCACTGCATTGTCTCCCACTGAACTCGGAGATAATGTCCCCTGATTTACGTATCTCTACTTCTCTTATCAGGGAATTTCATAAAATATGTGTGGAACCTTTGCTACCTTTGCGTAGAGATCTGCCCACTCATAACCTCAACAAGCTAGAACTACGCCGTCCACCTCTGCGTAATGCCGTTAACAAAGTTACGGACATTTTAATCCCTTCAAGGAGTGGAAAAACGATGATAAACAGCAACAGAGGTACATCTACACATTTATAAGCGCCAAACTTGCAAGATAATTCCAATTAGCATGGCAGACCTGAGCTGACCTGAATAGAGATAGAACAGGCGATGGTAAGTGCAGAGTCATGCCACATAAATAGAGCAAGCTCCCGACTTGGCACATGTAAGTGAAGCTCCACGTCAGACCACTCGCCGCAGTGTCAACGGATGTGCTTCCTGGGCAATTCAAGCTACAGTAGTCGATAGAAATTCTTAGGACAATTACATGAAGTGTGTGGTGGATTGAGGACCTTGATATTCAGTTGTAATGAACGAGAATAGTTGCTCGTTGGCTACTGCTTTTTGGTGTGTACATATTTCCTAAGAAACGTCCGTAATATTTTGCGTGAATAAGTATTATTATTATTTTTTTATCAATAATAATCTAAGATAAATGGAGACTTCCAGTATGAAGTACAAATAAGCTGGAATATATGGAATAGTAACGTGCGAGCTAATAAGAAAGCAGAAAATCAATATTATTCGATTTACGTCCCACTAATTGCTTTTGCGATTTTCTGAAACGCCGAGATGCCAAAAATTGTTCAATGTTAGTTTTTTAAAGTGCCTGTAAACCTATTGACAAGAGGCCCTGTGTATACAACCTTCAACTATCTGAGCCACTTAATATGGTAAGAAGGAGAAAAGCAATGGAATTTGACAACACAAAGAACGGTATCTACAGTGTTATCTGGAATCTCAACTACCGGGCCATGACTGTCCTTTCTCGAAAAAGATCATTTGCATTGATTGGGACTCGAACCACCGCCGCCTTGATAAGAAATTTGTGACGGAAGTCTTTCAGATAGTGACGTTTTGAAACTATGGGATAAAAGATAGAATTTTTCTCATATAGATATTTTGCGAATTTCTGCATCCATTATATCATTTCTCAGCCATGATTCAACTCGTATTACAACATACGGTAAATATATATCTATTAAATTACTTAATTCTATTCCTTTCTTTACAATACTTCTACAGTTCAACACTAACAATTTTATGTCATCCCTACTTGATTTACAGTTCCCTGTTCCCTTATCACCGCTCCCTAGGCCACCCCGTTTCCCTGAATGTACCTCCCTATTACCCTATTATCTTTAGAAAAGAGCCTAACACCTATAATTTCATGTGTCTCATCTTTAGCTTTTTCGTAGGTTACAAACTCTTCTTTCACCAGATTGAATACTCCCTCACCTACCATTCCTATCCTATCTCTACGATACACACCCCAGTTCCGTGAGAACATTTCTGCATCCATTATATCATTTCTCAGCTATGATCCAACTCCTATTACGATATCTGGTATATATATATATATCTGTTAAATTACTTAATTCTATTCCTTTCTTTACAACACTTCTGCAGTTCAACACTAACATTTTTATGTCGTCCCTACTTGACTTCCAGATCCCTGTATCCTTACCACCGCTCCCTAGACCACCCCGTTTCACCGAATGTACCTCCCTATAACCCTTCTAAACAAATATCCTATACGTACCACTGCAGTTTAAGTGAAGCCTATCTGGGCGCAGATCCCACTCTATGGTCTCATTTAAGACCCCAATCACTTTCCAGTCAGTATTCCTCCTGCACAATATTCCGCTGATAACAATCTCCGCTTCCTTAAACTTAACCGTGCTACATTGACCAAATCTCACACATCTCTAAATATGTTGGTACTTATACCTGCTTGCCTTACATTATTGGTAAAACGTGAAACACTACCACCTTCTTCCTTCCCTCCACCTTCTCGTCTACTTTCTTTAAAATCTGCCTTAACCTAATTCCTGGTTAATACTCTACCCTGGATCGCTTCTAATCGCACACTTTCCCCACATATCTAACAATGGGATCGCCCATAACTAGAGCCTCAATCCTACTAACCTCATTTGATCCTCTTCCCTCCTGGTCAGCCCTATCTTTCCTGACGGCTGCAGAAGCTACTTCCTCCTCCCTTTTCTCCATCCCATGGCTCCGCACCACCTGTCTTTCCTTATTCTCTACTACTTCCACATTTCTCAGCAACAGTTCTCGGCTCCTCATCTTCCCTCTGTTGTTCTTCGTGCAGTGACTCGTACCGATTTCTCACAGACACCTGTCCTGATATCTGATCTTGAATAGAGCCCTTGGCCTGAAAGGTTCTTCCCTTTAAAACATTAGACCACCTGTCTTCTACAATTCCACCCGCTTTCCTTCCCATCCCCCTTTTAAACCTAGCGTGTCTTGTACAATATTTGAGGGAGGCCTACTTTCCTTCCTGTTCTCTTAGAACATCCTAATTATCTCCCTCAAACTCTCCAACTCCTCCCTCATACTCCTTAATGCCTGGCCACCCCACAGTTCCTACCCTTGCACTCGTTAGCCATTCTTTATGAAATATGAAAAGAAAATATAAAATAACTTATTCTGTGCAAAAAAAATGTAGGAATGAAATATTGTCCAGGTTAATAAACAAAGATCACATGGCTATAAGGTAATTAATATACTACTCTTAGAACACTAGGACATTAACCAGTTGAAACATAAAGAACAAAGCCTACACAATCGTTTGGTACAGCTTTGACCTGCTTAGTGGGAAATATGAAGCCAGTATGTTCCTAACCTACAACTACAGTACGTGTGGGTGGTTACTAAAAGGGTTCGTTGTTTTAACTCTTATGGTACCTGAGCAGAGTGTACCTAAAGGTGGAAACAAGTCACTTTCTTCTTTTCTTTTTTTTACATTTGGCTTTACGTCGGACCGACGGCCGTGAGCTTAATTAAGGTGTGAAAATGGGAAACAACCGAAATCCATAATCAGGGCTGCCGACAGTCGAGTCCGAAGCCACTATCTCCGGGATCAAACCTCACTTTCTTAAATTTAATGTTAAACCAATAGCTGAAAGTTTGTGACGGAGAGGTGCTTCCATATTTAAATAGCCATTAAAATACAATTTCCTTTCAAGAACATGTATATACTGTGTGTACTTTTGAATTAAGGAAAGCTTACTCTATTCAAAGAAGTGAAAAACGAAAATGTAAATTTTTAATAACTTTCTTGTCCATATGACTTTATAATTTTTCAAGAACTGCCGGTCAATTAAAGAAGAAATAACACACAGTATCCCAGGGTTGCTCAGCTGAACGCGACCGTACGTAGTGAACTCGAAAAGCGAAATGGTTCGTTTGGGAAGTCACACCAACAGAAAGACGCATTTGCTGATTTCTTCTCCTCCCTCCCCTCGTCTTTTCAAAATATATGACACATTGTATCACTATTTGTCATGTGAAAGAAATGTACAGGAAATTTCTATTTATTACTATATTCTAAAATAAACATTATTTTGACTACATTAACGGAAGATATTAGCGATAATTTATTCTTATCTTCAAGCACATCTCTCAAGCTCGGTTATCTTTAACAAGTATCGTAAAATGAATACCTCACTCTCTCTATTTTTTTTTTGTACAAGTTGCTTTACGTCGCGCCGACACAGATGTATCTTACGGCGACAATGGGATAGGGAAAGGCTAGGAGTGGGAAGGAAGCGGCCATGGCCTTACTGAAGGTACAGCTCCAACATTTTCCTGGTGTGAAAATGAGAAACCACGGAGAAACCAGGGCTGCCGACAGCGGGGTTCAAACCCACTATCACCCGAATGCAAGCTTACAGAAGCTCGGCCTCAGCCGCACGGCCAACTCGCTCGGTAAAACGAGTTCAGGTTACCTCACGTCCAGATTTCTTTTCGCCATTCTGAAGTAATCCATTATCGATGTCATCCACTGCAGATGTCTCCCGAGGCTTTTCACTTATAGCTTTATTCTGTCTTCTTTCTCTCCTAGTCTTGTTGACAACTCGACGAAGATAGACACATTTTATTTCTGAGCTTGTTATTCTACTATCATGCTTCTTCGTTCTCTTCCAAGTTTCTGAGTCGTACAGTAGAATAGACAAATAACACAATATTATAGATCTGAAGTTTGGATTTATGTGGCCCTTAGAGTTTTTTTACAAATTGTTTAACGTCGCATCGACACAGATAGGTCTTATGGCGACGATGGGATAGGAAAGTGCTAAGAGTGGGAGGGAAGCGGCCGCGGCCTTAATTAAGATACAGCACCAGCATTTGCCTGGTGTGAAACACTTAAAGTTGACTAAGTTCTGACTTAACTAGTAATATATATCATTGGGGTTGTGAGCTATTCCGTTAATTATTTCATGTTCAGTCTTAGTATCCTCAGAAATGGCTGTGTCCAGATAAGCGTAAAAATTGATTTATTACAGTTGATGTTCATATCTTCTCCCTTGTCCCCAACCTTCATCACTTTCCTGTTTGACGTATTAATCTGCCCACCTTGTTCTTCAAGTGTACTACTACTATCACTGCTTTCTGTAGATCTAGGGTTTTCTACTAATTAAGGGAATGCCATCTACATAGGCCATCTCTACAGGTACATACAATGTAACTGTCAGATACACACTTCCAGTTTCCTTGCTCTTCCATTATATTGCATATCACTTCGACCATGAATATGTTTCATAAAATCGAGGATTCAGAATTTACTTTTATGTCAGTGGCTGCCCATTCGAAACATAACTTTAATGGCATGTTTCATGAAATAGCGTACACATGCTTTCCTGCGTAATAGATAAACAGAGAAAAGTAAACTGAATCCGACACTGGCTAATCTGAAAGTCTTTCTTTCTTAATCCGTTTACCCTCCAGGGTTGGTTTTCCCTCGGATTCAACGAGAGATACAACCTCTACCGCCTCAAGGACAATGGGTCGGGGATACCACAGGGGAGGAGGACCAGTACCTCACCCAGGCGGCCTCTCCTGCTAGCCGAACAAAGGCCTTGTGGGAGAGATGGGACAATTCGTAGGGATATACAAGGAAGAGGGAAGGAAGTGGCCGTGGCTTTAAGTTAGGTACCATCCCGGCATTTGCCTGGAGGAGAAGTGAGGAAACACGGAAAACCACTTCCAGGATGGATGAGGTTGGAATCGTGCCCATCTCTATTCAGTTGACCTCCCGAGGCTGAGTGGACCGCGTTCCAGCTCTCATACCACTTTTCAAATTTCGTGGCAGAGCCGGGAATCGAACCCGGACGTCCGAGGGTGGCAGATAATTATGCTAACCACTACACCACAGAGGCGGATCCAATCTAAAAGTACAAACATAAATTCTGTTTTAAATACTTACTGAGTAGTGTGAAATGACTAAACTTCCCTTGCATACTTCTGCATTAAGCGTAGTCTCTTGGAAAAACTATAGTACACTGATGTATAGAATGTCTAAAGTTGTAATAAGATGGTCTAGCATGAAACCGTTCCACAAAATAATGAATTGGGCCGATGACCTCGATGTTAGGCTCCTTTAAACAACAAGCAACGAAATAATGAATTATCCTCTACAGATTAAATTCGTTTATTACCTAGGAGGTGTCTTTGTTGGCAAGACCTAGTGTTTACAGTGCACTATGTCTTCTGGTGTGGGCTAGAACAAATTTGATTTACCTTGCGTTTGGCAACGTGAAAGTGATCGGGGTATGAGTGATGCTAGTAATGCCATTCATTATGCAGCCGGTCCCTGTTATGAATGGTGTAAAAACGTTGCTCCTAGGGTCGGTTGGTGCGGACATTTCAGTGGGATTGACAGACTGAGATGTAATAGCAACTTCTGGCACAGTGAGGAAAACAACAAGAAACTACCTCACTCCTGATTTCCCTATTACACCTCTTCAGTGACGCCTGGGCCACCTAACGGCTGATGGCTGAACTGTTGAGGTCGAAATCAGCCTTCGGGCTGAGCACTCAACATACATATCTTGGAGAATAATAGACTCTGTGATTGAGAGTAAGATAAGTAGAGGGAGACCAAGACGAGATGCTTAGACTCAGTTTGTAATGAATTAAAAGAGGTATGGAACTAAACGAGGCCACAGAACCAGTCACAAATAAAGGATTGTGGCGGCGTTGAGTAAATTCACAGAGATTTGCATTTAGAACGCTGAAAGGCATAACCGTCTATAATAAAGATGTATGTATGTATGTATGTATGTATGTATGTATGTATATATGTATGTATGTATGCATGTATGTATGTACGTATGTATTGTACCCATTATTATTCACTGTCATGCTGTAACCAAGTTTTCATGTGACAGACTATTTGATTACTCACAAGCAGGGCTAAGATATATATTTAATAAAAGAAAGCTTAAATATGTACACATAATGGACTTAAAATGTTCAAAATATGGAGTAAAATACGGACGAAATAATAGAAGATGTGAAGAATATCTGTGTTGTCTCATATCTCAATACTTGTAAAAAAGAGTATAGGCTACATGAAAGTCACAGAAAAATGTAATCAGAGAAGAGCAGTTTAACCTTTTTTTGAGGTGGGTCACAGCGGGTTGAGTCACTAGACCAAAGTCAACAAGAAAGAAAAGAATGTGCGTAGAGCAGAAATTCCTTTCCATATTTCACAGAAATACTGTAAAAGAATCCAGCTCCTAGGTGGACCAGACGGTTGAGGTGCTGGATTTCTGACCCCTACTTGGCAGGTTCCATCTTGGCGGGACTAAATTCTAGCACCGTGGCATCTCCGAAAACAGAAGTAGTTAGTGGGACAATAAAATTAATTTAGAATTTTGAATTATTAATGCTAGTAAACTACATTTTAAATTATGTTCCAGCAAGGAAATCTTTGAAACCGTAAAATATGGAAGTTGTTTATAATAAAACGTTACATTTCGTAAGTATATGTGAGTTTCCATCAAATATGTAAAAATAAATGTACTAAAGCCGGAAATATGGAGAAGTACGGAAAATAAAATATGTTTTAAATCACTCCAAATATCCTAATTGGTGAAAATATGTTACAATTTAAACTGAAGCTAACGAAAAACAAATAAGTATTTACATAGAAATACCAGCCCTGTTCATAAGAAATGTCAACAGACCTGAGGCCTTTCAAATATTTACACTCATCTGTTTGAGTGAGGCCTCCGTTGCTCTGGTGGCAGCGCGCCGGCCTCTCACCGCTGGGTCCCATGGTTCCAATCGCGGTCTCTCCATATGAGATTTGTGCCGGACAAAGCGGAGGCGGGGCAGATTTTTCTCCAGGTACTCCGGTTTTCGCTGTCATCTTTCATTCCGGTAACACTCTCCAATATCATTTCATTTGTCAGTCATTAATCATTGCCGTGCGACAGGCTTCGGCAGCCGGCACAGTTCCTATCCTCGCCGCTTCATTAATTCCATTCCTGACCGCGTCAAATGACTGAAAACTGGCTGTGGACTTTCATTTTTTTTTCATTTTCAGCTATTAGATTGTGGAACCAATTATAATATTGTCTACTCATACCGGGAAATATTCTGGAAAAGACGCGTTGGCTGGTGAATAGTGGAGACAGTGGAATCGTCAGCTAGGTAAAACGAAAGGGAAATTCCTAATATAAGCCACACTAGAAGTGAAGGTCTCGTGAGATCTGGTCATCTCAAAGGAATGGGTACATATAGATGACCTCTAAAGTAGATGGATTTTATCCCCAGTGGATACAGACGACTGAGCTGTGGAGGAAAAAACAGAACGAAGTACTACGCGAAAGCCTGGGGGATGTCAGCTTTACGAAAGAGCTTCAAGAAGCAACAGGCAGACACTGCGGGAAAGGTCTGTAAGTACGGTCGAATGCTAACATGAGGTGATAATGCGTAACACATAATGGAATATCTACTTAAAATCACTTGAAATTAGGCCTAGTATATTAAGTGTAAATGATTTGTTCAATCTATAATCTTCTCTCTCTCTCTCTATATATATATATACATAAATGAATGTTTGTTTGTATCTCTCGAATGGACTCAAAAACTACAGGACCGATTTCGCTGAAAATTACAATAATTCGTTTCTTATTACTTCTGGGAGGGTTTAGAAAGTGGTTTGAATGAAATCCGATGGTTAGTTTCATATGATGAGAAATTTTATATAATTAATTTAATTGCAAAGCCGCACTAAGATTGGTTCGAGTTGATGGACAGATTGTCGCTAGGCGACAGCAGCTTACGCTATATTATGATAGTCCTGTAAGAAATGCTCTATATAAGAGCAAAACCGACTCCAACCTCAGACCGTAATATAAAAAAAACATGGCGGTCGAATTAGCCGGACTGCTGGTATTGGTTAAAATGAAAATATCACGTACATATTATACCAACGGCGGTAATTTGACATGATATATCTAACATCATAGGGAAAATCAGTTTTTCACATATGAAAACTTCTCGCCAAACAAGTACGCACCACATATAATCAACTAGAATCATATATACTGTACTAGAAGATATAAAAACACGCTGATTATTTAGAAATTTCAATTAATCAAATAACATTTTCTCATAGACTTCACTTCGCTGGATGAAAATACATGATAAAACATGATAAAATGATATAGAATCACTTAGAATTTTCAAAAATAAATTAAGGTGTGGAATTTCTCAAGTTATTCGGTCTTATGAGAATTATGAAACAAAATTTGTTGCCTTAGTTCTGATGTGGTGGACAATTTGTTATGTTCAGCACCCAATGAAAGGGTAGTACAGTCCACGCGAAGTAATACTGTCATAGGCTTTACGTCCCACTAACTACATTCTTGCGGTTTTCGGAGACGGTGAGGTGCCGGAATGTAGTCCCGCAGTTGTTCTTTTACGTGCCAGTAAGTCTGACGTATTTGAGCACCTTCAAATACTACCGTACTGAGCCAGGACCGAACCTACCAACTTGGGGTCAGAAGGCCAGCGCCTTAAACGTCTGATCCACTCAGCCAAATATACCCTAAATGATTATGTTAACGCAATGAACGGCCCTGGTAATGCTAACATAATGTTGACATATGGCATAGCAGCACTTCACACAATGATGGTAACCTTAGTAATGCAACGTTCAGACACCTAATATATAATAGGGTTTTACCCCTTAAAGAACATGTGTGCAAAAACTCTATTGACTCAAAACTTTGGTATTTAATCACTTGGACGAGCTTCAGTTCGGTGTAGTCTGCTTGATAACAGATAACCACAGCATGGATTGGAATGTGTTGGTAGTTTAAACCCTGCGTTACAAACCCAGTTAATCCCTCCAACGCACGATTTCTTCTGTGTATCAGTATACAGATTGCTTCATCTCTCACACTTATAAGTTTCGTTCTGCTCCATATCCAGCAAAACGTTTCCGCAGGCAAACACAGATTATTGTAAAATGCACTTGCATCTACATCACTCGACACTTTGAAGCACATAGACACTGACGGAATATCACAATATCAATTATATTCAATCTAACTTAATATTTTTCAAGGAACACAAATAGGTTCAACGTTTGGAATTAGAGAAAAGTCTTCCCTAACATCAGATTTATTCTCAAAATAATGTATACACAGTACAGTTTTCTCATCGAATTCAAAATAATAACGATATATATTCCTAATCAATTTTTCTCTTAAATGTTTTACCCCTTAGAAAACCTGTTAGGTGCCTGTTATTCGGAAATAGCATTCTAGCATGCTGTGATCAAGGTGTACTTTTTTTTGGAGAATGTAGCTGTTTAGGCTAAACCACCGGAGCGATTTCAACCAAACTTTGTCAACTTCAGACTTAGGATCAGAAGACAATTCGCATGCGATAGGATACGCCAAGCACAATAATGGGTGGGGGTGAGGGGGTGAGATATAAAAATAATCGAAAATATTGTCGTATCCAGAGTTTTCGGAGTGGCTAAAATGGATAGTGATTCTCCATATTTTTATAAGTTCAGCCCCCTTTGTGGTGGGGAGCGAGGGGGAATGAGATATAAAAATAATAGAAAATAGTGTCGAATCCATCGTTTTCTGGGGTGGCTAAAGTGGATAGTGACATTCCAGATTTTTATAAGTCCAATTTCAGACCCTTTGTGGTGGGGGAGTGAGATATAAAAATAATCGAAAATAGTGTCGAATCCATTGTTTTGGGGTCGCTGAGATGAATAGTGACACTCCAGAATTTTTAAAGTCAAGGTTCATCCCCCTTTGGAGGTGGGGGTGAGGGGGGGAGTGAGATATAAAAATAATCAAAAATAGTCTCGAATCCATCGTTTTCGGGGTCGCTGAGATAAATTGTGACTCTCCGAATATTGTATCCCTAGGGTGAGGGCGAAGGAGAGTGAGATACAAAAATAATCGGAAATACTGTCGAATACGAAGTTTTTGGAGTCGCTGAGACGAACAGTGACACTCCAGAATATTATTTTGGCCCAAGCCAGCCCCCTTTCGCATAAGGGGGAGTGTACAGTCGAGGAAGAAAACTGATTGTTCTATTGACGGAGGGACACTATTTAGTAAGTTTAAGTTTGATGAGAAAGGGGGAAAAGTGAAATGACCAAAATGACCGAGATTATGGATGTATATGTGTATTTTCCAGCATAGCTGTCAACTAAATTTGGTGCAAATATTACTTACTATCTGTGACAAATGCTAGGGGGGTGGGGGGCAAGACAAGACACCCCCAGAAAAACTCTCGGAGAAAGGGTGAAATACAAACATAAATAAAAACGACCAATAATGGTGACGAATTCCTCATTGGCCGAATGGTCAGCGTTGAGGCCTTCGGTTCAGAGGGTCCCCGGTTCGATTCCCGGCTGGATTGGGGACTTTAATCGCATCTGATTAATTCTTATGGCCCGACGACTGGGTGTTTGTGTTTGTCCCAACACTTTCCTCTCCATATTCAGGCAGTACACTACACTACCAACCACCACAGAAACACGCAAAAGTTACATTCCTCCATATAGGGTTGGCATCAGGAAGGGAATCCGGACGTAAAACATGGCCAAATCTACATGTGCGACACAGTTCGTACAATATGGGACAAACAGAGGAAGAAGTAGACGAATAGTTTCGAATCCATAGGTTTCAGGACTACTGGAGTGATTTGAACCAAACTTCGTACACGTATGACTTACTATCAGGAGACAAACTGCGTGGAGGTATGACGCAACCCCTACAACCCTAGGGGGAAGGGGGGAGATGGAAAAATATTCGAAAATAGTATCGAATCCATTCTTTTCGGGATAGCTGAGACGAATAGTGACACTCCGGATTTTTTAGAAGTCCACGTTCAGCCTCCTTTGGATAGGGGGTGAATGAAGGGGAAAACAAAATTTCAAAAATGACCTAGATAATGGGCGTATGTGTGTATGTTCCAGCATAGCTCTCAACCGAAACTGGTACAAGTATGACTTACTATCTGGTAAATAATACCTTGGGGTTAAGAGTCCTCTAGCCCCCTAGGGTAAGGGTGAAATGTAAAAATAACCGAAAATGACCGAAGTATGTGTCGAATCTATAGTTTTCGGGGTCGCTGAGATGATCTGAGACAGCCTGAATGCCGTTAAAGGCAAAGAACAGTCCCAATCGCGAGGGGAATTAGAACGGGCGAAGAAAGAAAAATGTCCAACGCGACCGAGTCTAACGACGTGTGGTACACATACGATTTACTATCTGGCATGCATTACTATGGGGGTAAGATACCCCTGGCACCCCTAGGTACGGAGGTGAATTATCAAAAGCACAGAAAGAGGGGTGAAATATAAAATAACAGACAACGACAAATATTAATGTACAGTGCATAGTTTTCGGGGTCGCTGAGGTGAATAATGACACTGCGGATATCGTAGAAGTCCATATTCAGCTCACATCGGCATGGAGATTAAGAAGGGGTGAAAAAGAAAATATCCGAAATGAACGAAATTACGGATGTATGAGTTCATTCCTGTATAGCATACATACAAAATTGGTACGCGTATGACTTACTGTCATAAAAAAGACCTGTTGGGGTAAAACAACCCGAGCACTCCCAGAGAAGGTGGTGAAATATAAAAATAAACGAAAACGACTGATATTAATGTCGAATACATTGGTTATTTATTCAGAAGACTGTGGATTTGACCATTTATTTCAGTCAAGCAATGTCTGCATTGAAATTAACCAAATTGTGCTTGTTTTGGGGTTCATCGACTGATTGCGAAGTTTGTTAGTGTGTTTTACATAAGTGTTGTCTTCTGTGGCTGAGGATTTTTTAATAAAAGTTTTCCACTAAATTCTTAAGTTCATCTGTGAATAAGACGACAGCCATCTTGTTATAGTTTCTTGTTTGGTTGTAAAATTTCTCCTTGACCTTTTCGAAAGGTATGTTATGTTAGTTAACACCACCTAGGTGTCCTTTACACTAAGGAACGGTAGCCATATCTTGTTAGTATTCAAGCGTCGTGTATTTCCAGTATGATATTCAAAGTTTAAGTTAGTTTTTTCTGTTATTTCCAACCACACCATTCAAGAAGAAGAAGAAGAAGAAGAAGAAGAAGAAGAAGAAGAAGAAGAAGAAGAAGAATTCTCTGTTATTGTGAGTGTTAGGTAGAAGAGAACGAACAATTGCCTGTCGTCTATGTAAGAAATCAGGTGACGCAAGATCCAATGTATTACTTCTCTGTGAGATACGTCATTCGAGGATTCACGGAATTTGTGCTGGCATCTCTGATGTGGAAGTTCAGGTTATTACTAGAGCTGCTGACTCGTGGCTGTGTCCATCATACGAATTACTAATACATTCGCAAACTTTTTCCAAAGTTGGCGCTGAGTTAACAAAACTGACCTCTGCGGCGACACATTTATGAAAGGTACGAGAGGTCCTCGTATTCATTGGTCTCAAAATCATCCCGATAAGCCTATTAAAGGAGATGGTACGACAACGACATCACGGAATTCTTTTTATGAGGAACTGGCTTCGTGTAAGAATAATATACATATGTTACGTCGTATTCCCAGATGTGCTAGGTATTTCGTCGCCGAAAATTTATCTCACCTAATAGAGCGTTGCATTTAAGATAATACTGAGGACTGTTGATGAGGTCTACTGCTTTTCGCTTATATTGCTCTTCGGGTCCCGGATAAATCCCTAAATTATAAAGCTCCATATCTTGTAATCAGTATTAAACATAACTTCAAGACATTTTAATTGTCATATCACATAAAGTGATACTACTAATCAAAAATACATATTGTAGAATATTTTATTGATCGTGTCTACTCTACAGATCATTTTTGGAAGGTGTGGGCTGCGGGTTAGAATTCACCCATGGTAACCTCTGCCTGTCGTAAAAGACGACTTAAAGGGGACCGAGTGGCCACCGGTATAAGTGGCCCCCCTCAATGTCGTCAACAGCCTCCTCCGAGGGTAGATGTACGAATAGAGGTCAGGGCACTTTCTTGTCCTTGAGGTGAGAAATCGCCAATAAAAGCGGATCAACCTATACATATTGGTCAACGGCATAGAATGGAGAAGGCAACGGGAAACCACTCCATTAAAGATCCTAAGGATATCCCAAGTAGAATGCAACCATGGAAGCTGACATTAATGAGGAAACGTTAATTACTGATCATGGATTTTGGAACCCAAGATCTGGCAGGAAAGGTAAGAGGGCTTCTCAGGTCATTAGCAAGCGAAATCCCTCTAAAACCGCCATGAAGATGGGAACATGGAATGTACGAACTTTATTGAAAGCTGGAAAACTGGATGAAGTGAAAGACCAGATGACGAAGAATGAGATAGATATATTAGGTATGTGTGAGACAAGATGGAAAGGAAATGGAGACTTCTACAGTGATGAGTTTAGAGTAATTTATAGTGGTGGAGAGAAAAGAGGAAAGCATGGAGTGGCAGTTATAATAAGAGGAAAATGGTCAAATAATATTTGCAGTACCTACCATGTCAGCGACCGGTTAATGATGGTGAAAATCAATAGTGCACCTGTGGACTTAGTAATAATTCAGACATATTTCCGAACATCGGCTCATGACTTGGAAGAAGTGGAGACTATGTATGAAGATATTGAAGAACTATTAAAATTAACAAAAGAAAATGATAATGTCGCAATAATGGGCGTTTTTAATGCAATAGTAGAATCCCATACAGGCAATAAGAGAGTAGGAAATTTTGGTCTGGGGGAAAAATATGAAAGAGGTGAAACTTTGGTAGATTTCTGCAGTCAAAATGATATGATTATTACAAACACATTATTTGAAGTTCCTCTTAGAAGAAGGTACACGTGGGAGGCGCTATACAAAAGAAGATTTCAGTTAGATTATATACTAATGAAGCAAAGATATAGGAATCATACCCAGGTCCTGATATAGATAGTGACCATACACTTGTGTTAGCCAAGTGCAACATTAGATTTAAAAGAACCAAAAGATCTGTCAAAAAGAAGTGGAGACTAGAAGGACTGAAAGAAGCAGCAACAAAGGCGGCTTTTGAAAAACGAACCAATAAAGTAGATAATGGAAGTGATGAGCCAATGCAGTGGAATGATATCAAGATAAGGATAACTGAAGCAACAAATGAGCTTTTAGGAAAAAGGAAATTGGAGCCCAGAAAACCTTGGATGACAGAAGAAATACTAAACCTAATTCAAGAAAGGAATAAGCTCAGGAAGGAAAACAATGTAGATGACTACAAAAGGTTTTAAAATCAGATCACAACCAAATGCAGAGAAGAAAAAGAGAAATGGACCAAAAACATTGCTGGAGGGATAGAAGAAGATATAAAAAAAGGGAAAACAGGATCATGTTTATAAGAAAATCAGTGCCCTTCAGTACAAAAATAGAACAAAATCTGCAGTAGTTACTGATAGACCACGATAAGATATGTGCTCGATGGAAAGAATACATAGAAGAACTGTACGATGATAAGGACTTCAAGAATGACAATAAGCTAATTGAAGACATCAACGAGTGTGGAAGAGAAATTCAAGGTCCTCCAATCATGAGACATGAATTTGAACATGCCGTTCAGAGTCTGAAGGAAGGAAAAGCAACCGGTGTAGATGACATCCCAGCAGAATTACTGAAAAATTTAGGTATCAACATGAAAGACCAGTTATTCAGAGTAATAAATGAATGCTACGAAAGAGGAATCGTGCCAGAAGACATCACACAATGCAGAACCATTACCATTCCTAAAATAGGAAGGGCAGTTGACTGCGCCAATTATAGAACACTATCAATATTAACACATGCCTCCAAGATACTCCTTAACATAGTTAAGAACAGAATAAAAGGAAAAGTAGATAAGTATGTTGGAGAAGACCAATTTGGATTTAGAGAAGACAGAGGAACAAGAGAAGCAATTCTGGCCTTACGCATGTTATTGGAGAGAAGGATGGAAATGAATAGAATGACTTATCTTACCTGCATTGACTTAGAAAAAGCTTTTGACAATGTGAACTGGGAACTACTGTTTATAACTATGAGGAAAATAGGACTGGACTGGAAGGATAGAAGAATGGTTAATCAACTGTATCTGAACCAAAGCACAAAAAATAATCTTCAATAAGGTAGAAGAAAAGGCCAGGATTAGGAAAGGAGTTAGACAAGTGTGTCCCCTATCACCGTATTTATTTAATATGTTCATTGAGGAAGCTATTCAGATCATGAAGGAGAAGACAAAGGGAATAAAAGTCAATGGTGAAAGGATACATTGTATCAGATTTGCAGATGACATCGTATTAATTGCAGACTCAGAAAAAGAAATGAATAGAACGCTGAAAGGCCTCTCAGGCACTATTCAACTATGGAAATTAAAAGTAAACAAACGGAAAACGAAAGTAATGGTAGTACGGAAAAATATGGAAGAAATTAAAACCAATATAAATATTGATGACGTCAGAATTGATCACGTGAAACAATTCTGTTATCTTGGTAGTATGATAACAGAGGATAATGGATGCTTCCTGGAGGTAAAGACAAGAATAGCATTGGCAAAACAGGCATTTAAGAGCAAGAAAAACATTTTAACCAGCACATACATGAATATAGATGTCAGAAAATCCTTTGTAAAATCATTTGTACGGAGTACACTTCAGTATGGAAGTGAAAGTTGGACTCTAGGTAAATTAGAAAGGAATCGATTTGAAACTGCTGAAATGTGGATATGGCGGAAAATGACCAGAACGAGCTGGATGGAAAGAAAAATCAACCTGGAAGTGTTAAGGGAAGTTAAAGAAGAGAGAACATTTTTAAACGAAGTGGAAAACAGGAAATTAAAATTTATTGGACATGTCATCAGACACAATACTTTCATCACTAACATTCTTGAAGCGAAAGTGCTAGGAAAGAAAGGGAGAGGAAGACCTAGGATGAAGTATTTGGACGACATCAAGAAGAGGTTAGGTTGTGACAGCTACATGGAACTGAAACGAACAGCCAATGAAAGAAAAGAGTGGCTGCATCGACAAGGCATTAACCTTTAGAATATTGATTGACATTGTTTACGAGGTCACTGAGTTGAACTGTAACACTCTGGAAGGTGAAGTCATACTTCAACCGCAATCAGTATGGAGGTTGAGAAGGGGTGAAAATGAATGTAAAATAACCGAGATTATGGATGTATGTGGGTATGTTCCAGAATAGCTCTCAACGAAACTTGGTAGATATATGACCCCTGGCCTGCCACCCGAAAAATATACTAACGGAGATGAAACATCCCAACCGCCGCTCAGGGTGGGGAATGCGAGGGGATGAAATGTGGAAATAAAATAAAATAACCGATATTACTATCGAATGAATTGTTTATGTGCCGCTCAGGAGAAATGTGACGCTCTGGATACCGTTTAAGTGCAGCCTCCATTGAGACGGGGCGATGATGGGGCTTAAAAGTCAACAGTCTAAAATGACCGAGATTAGTGTTGAATCCAGTGCTTTTGGGGTCACACGGCTGATGGGTGAGTCTAAATTACAGTTGAAATAGTGTACATCATATCAATAGTGCGGCGGTAAATAGGTCTATATATAGTTATCACTTACTTCTTTTTCGAAAGGATCAAGTACTTCCCAGTCAATTCGACCTTCCACAAGGACAAAGTTTTACTCGAAAATTGTGCCTCATAAAGCAATGTTCCCCATATCATAAGAGCTTGCATCCGGGAGATAGTGGGTTCGAAACCCACTGTCGGCAGCCCTGAAGATGGTTTTCCGTGGTTTCCCATTTTCACACCAGGCAAATGCTGGGGCTGTACCGTAATTAAGGCCACGGCCGCTTCCTTCCCATTCCTAGGCCCTTCCTATCCCATCGTCGCCGTAAGACCTATCTGTGTCGGTGCGACGTAAAACATAGTATAACATAATGTTTGTCATGTGCCACTTCAAAATATTTACAAAAAGATAAGTTTGCTGTTTTGAAGTTACTTGAGACTTTAAAACACTTTTATTTTACAATTGGCTTTACGTCGCACCGACACAGATACTGTAGGCCTTATGGCGGCGATGGGGCGGAAAAGGGCTAGGAGTGGGAAGGAAGCAGCCGTGGCTTTAACTAAGGAACAACTCCAACATTTGTATAGTGTGAAATGGGAAAGCATGAAAACCCATCTTCAGGGTTGCCGACAGTGGGTTTCGAACCCACTATCTTCCAAATACAAGCTCAGAGCTGCGTGCCCCTAACCGAACGGCCAACTCGCTCGGTAAAACACATATTAAAACGTAAATCAATCAATCAATCAATCAATCAATCAATCAATCAATCAATCAATCAATCAATCAATCAATCAATCAATCAATCAATACTGATCTGCAATTAGGGCAGTCGCCCAGGTGGCAGATTCCCTATGTGCTGTTTTCCTAGCCTTTCCTTAAATTATTTCAAAGAAATTAGAAATTTATTGAGCATCTCCGTTGGTAAGTTATTCCAATCTCTAACTGCCCTTCCTATAAATGAATATTTGCCCCAATTTGTCCTCTTGAATTCAAACTTTATCTTCGTACTGTGATGTCCTACTTTTAAAGACGCCACTCAAACTTATTCGTCTACTAATGTCATTCCACGCCATCTCTCCGCTGACAGCTCGCAACATACCACTAAGTCGAGCAGCTCGTCTCCTTTCTCCTAAGTCTTCCCAGCGCAAACTTTGCGACATTTTTGTAACGCTACTCCTTTGTCCGAAAGAACAAATCGAGCTGCTTTTCTTTGGCCTTTTTCCAATTCTTGAATCAAGTATTAGAAAGTCAACTTATATACAACCAAAGATAAAATCTTCGCGTTGTTGTTAGAACACTTCGTAGAATGAACCAACATACTACTGAATTCGTACTCAAAGAAACTAATGTTAAACGGACTAAAATTAGGAAAGAAGATGGAATTCGAGGTAGTCTCACAACAGCGAAGGAACAGATCGCGAGAGTGGCAACAATTAAATACCTGGGATGTCACATTAATGATGACTGGGACCTTACTCACGAAATCCGATACAGAATTGAGCAGGCCAGAACTTCTTTTCAGAGACTTAGAAAACTTTTGAGAAGCCATGACCTTTCCATTTCACTACGGACACGACTACTCCGGTGCTACGTTTTCAGCATTCTGTTATATGGCGTTGAGGCATGGACACTGACTGAGACCATGTGCAAGAGATTGCAGGCATTTGAAATGTGGACGTACCGAGGGATGCTGAAGATACCTTGGACAGCTAAAATGACCAATATAGACGTTTTGCACCGTATGAACAAGGAACAAGAAATTCTCACTACCATCAAGAGAAGGAAGCTAGAATACTTTGGTCATATGATGCGGAACTGTAAATACCACCTTCTGCAAGTAATACTCCAAGGGAAAATTAATGGAAAACGTGGTCCGGGGAGAAGTAGGACATCATGGCTCGGCAACTTGAGCCAGTGGTTTGGGGTGACAAAGCTTACTCTGTTCAGAACAGCTATGAACAAACAACAGATCATGCTACTGATCGCCAACGTTCTGCGAGGACATGGCACATTAAGAAGAAGAAGATGTATGTACGAATGCAACTGAACTTACGTATATTGTCGGAGCGGAGGAAGCTACTCGTTCACCAGCCTACACTTGCTACCTATGGTTGCGGCAACTTGAGGCTACAAGTGGATATAGTTTCTTATTATTTTAGAATAAGAAGAACAAACACTAGCCATAAATTCAAAGACATGACGGGAGGTTTGATCCTCTCTGTCGAAATTCCAGCCCTACACCAACATAGCACGATTCTTATTCGACCACATACGAGAATCATTCACGCATTTAGGTCTCAACAAGTCTAATAATTCAATGGTCTATCGGTTCATTCTAGGAAGTGTTCTAGCAACAGTAAGGAGAATATTTTGACTTGATTGTGTATAAGTTGACTTTTATTACGCTTACAATTGGCTACAACAATAAACGTAAACAGATCAAACACTAGCCAGAAACATTTCATCTTTGTCTGATTTTCCCAAGGAAACCAGCTGACGTTTTAATACGTGTTTTAAAGTGTTGTGTAGCATAATAATAACCAGCTTAACTTTTTGTAACTGTTTTAAAGTGTTCTGTTACATAACAAGCATTATCCAGAAATGTTAATTGTGTGTGTTTGTGTTAGAGGCTGCCTGGCCGAGGTGGTAAAGCCATCTCGGTTCGCCCGGAAGGACGTGGGTTCGAATCCCAGTCAGGAAGTCATAAAATTTAAGAAACGAGATTTCCACTTCCGGAGGTGCATATGGCCTTGAGGTTCACTCAGCCTACACCAAAAATGAGTACCAGGTTAATTCCTGGGGGGTAAAGGCGGCCGGGCGTAGAGCTAAACCACTCTACCCCATCACGTGCCGCGGTTAACAATGGTGGAAGCCTTTACCTTCCACTCCTCCCAGGGCCTTCATGGCCTGTACGGAGGTGTCTTTGTCTTTTTTGTGTGCATGTGTTAAAATAAATTGAAGATGTTTTATGTATAGCTGAATGATATTAGATCTTCAGATGAGGGGAATCTTTCCTTACGAGGTATAAACCACTGATGAAGAGAGCTGGGGCTCCCGAAACATGTACGAGTGAAATAGCAGTACGAAATTAGGAACTTGATAATATGTTGGCAGGGTGGACCAAAACCATTAGCCGTAATATATTTATATGAATTTAATAAATATGGACAAACTCGTTCGTTCGTAATCAGTTTACCCTCCAGGGTCAGTTTTTCCCTCAGACTCAGCGAGGGATCCCACCCCTACCGCCTCAAGGGCAGTGTCCTGGAGATTCAGACTTTGGGTCGGGGGTACAACTGGGGAGAATGACCAGTACCTCGCCCAGGCGGCCTCACCTGCTATGCTGAGCAGGGGCCTTGTGGAGGGATGGGAAGATTTGATGGGACAGGCAAGGAAGAGGGAAAGAAGCGGCCGTGGCCTTAAGTTAGGTACCATCCAGGCATTTGCCTGGAGGAGAAGTGGGAAACCACGGAAAACCACTTCCAGGTGGGAATCGAACCCACCTCTACTCAGTTGACCTCCCGAGGCTGAGTGGTCCCCGTTCCAGCCCTCGTACCACTTTTCAAATTTCGTGGCAGAGCCGGGAATCAAACCCGGACCTCCGGGGGTGGCAGCTAATCACGCTAACCAGTACACCACAAAGGCGGACAAGTATGGACAAACTAAGGACCGAAAATGGTCAAATTTGTCGAATCTCTAATAACCAGGTAACGTTTCTTTCAATAAGGTCCGAATTAATTTCTTTTGATGTAATTTTCATGGCCTGAAGGCGATGCAGTCTACATTCACATGTTTTTCATGTGTTTGAGTTATGTGTTATATAATGCGTTATTGTAGTGTCTATTTCTGTGTTTGCAGTTAATTTGGAAATGTGAGATGAATATTATCATAGTCTTCGGAAGGTCAAACCAGTATTTCATTGGCGTTCGAATAGGAAACTATGCAGAATTATTTCTAACACGGTCGGATTCGTATTCCAGTTTCTATCCTATTTGCGAGTAGACGCTGAAATACGTTGAGTTCTTCTGTTAAGTGATCAACTTATTTCATTAACAGAAACAGGCCTGCTTACAAACACGCTGTCATAAATATCGTTTGATGTACCGTGAACTTAGCGTACAATGAAAATCCTATTTTTGTTTTAAATTGGATCAGTTCACTATTGTCACTTTCCTATATTTGTCGTCATTTTAACAACCATTCCAATTGTCTTCGAACTACCCTATGAAGTCACAGATATTTAAATAATGGAAAACAATTGATAGGGAAGTATCACGAGATTAACTTCTCAAAGTATGATCCAAAGTTAACCAAATTGGCATAATGGAATTACTACATTTGTAGGTCCAACTTTTTACTGCATTGGAAAATGCCATGCGTTATTCGACCTACATTTAACTTCAAGTACTGTACTTCTAATGAAACGTTGAAGCTGCTATTTGAATTTAATTTAACCAAAGTTTACATAGTTTATTGGAAGAACGTAAGAAATCTGGACTATGTCGGTTAACGACAGTATTGTCAACGTACTAAATTTCGTATTTATGGCCGTGTTTCTGTAAGCCTTGCATTCGGGAGATACTGGGTGAGAATCACACCGTCGGTAGCCATGAAGATGGTTTTCCATGATTTTTCTTCTTCACACCAGGCAAATGCTGAAGCCACCACCTTCCTCGCGTCACCGTAAACTTCCGATGTGCGACGTTAAACCACTAGCAAAATATTCTACCATTAACATCAATAGGTGAAAGGAATTTCCTACGTTCTCTGGAATAAAACTTAAACACCTGCATCAACATCGGTTGCGTCCAAACTTGCTCTAATGGATCATATCCGCGCATGTCTTGCGTTATTAGTCCCTATATCTGTCTGGATCTTTTATTTAACCTTTTAGTGCCAGCCATGATCAAAGTATCCTCAGCCTCAGTCACTGAACTTCAAGTCTTCGTATTTCCTTCCAATAAAGATAAATTATTTAAGCCTTAGTTCAATTCATAATTAAATCTGTCGCCTCAACATACAGTACACTACAGAGGATGACTTACAGCTTATTTTGACTCCATTTAACCAAGCATATCTCATGTTATATTATCGGACTCGAAGGTCATATTAACAAGCTTGACCAACTTCCACCAGATTCCAGTGAGGAAGCACCTTCCATCTTGGTCAGTTGAGAGACCCTACACAATGTCGAATACTTTCCTTATATTGCCAGCCACCTCTTGAGAAATGATCACATAGACGGCGAAATACAGTATCGCATCAGATGCACTTGTGAGGTGTTTAAAAGTCTCTTTCACCTCCAACAACCACGACCTCAGGTTCTTGATCAACCTGTAAGTTTACAGGAAGTGTGTTCTTTAGTTGCAGACAACCACGACCTCAGGTTCTTGATCAACCTGTAAGTTTACAGGAAGTGTGTTCTTTAGTTGGAGACAACCACGACCTCAGGTTCTTCACCAACCTGTAAGTTTACAGGAAGTGTGTTCATTAGTTGCAGACAACCACGACCTCAGGTTCTTGAACAACCTGTAAGTTTACAGGAAGTGTGTTCTTTAGTTGCAGACAACCACGACTTCAGGTTCTTGATCAACCTGTAAGTTTACAGGAAGTGTGTTCTTTAGTTGCAGACAACCACGACCTCAGGTTCTTCATCAACCTGTAAGTTTACAGGAAGTGTGTTCTTTAGTTGCTGACAACCACGACCTCAGGTTCTTCATCAACCTGTAAGTTTACAGGAAGTGTGTTCTTTAGTTGCAGACAACCACGACCTCAGGTTCTTCAACAACCTGTAAGTTTACAGGAAGTGTGTTCTTTAGTAGCAGACAACCACGATCTCAGGTTCTTGAACAACATGTAAGTTTACAGGAAGTGTGTTCTTTAGTTGCAGATAACCGCGACCTCACGTTCTTGATCAACCTGTAAGTTTACAGGAAGTTTGCTCTTTAGAATTCTTGCATATGTATTGGAATTTTTTGTGTGTGTTGCATAAAGCACTCTCAAGTGGTAAACGATTAAACCTGGATTCAATCACATGAACTATGCTTCGCAGCCTGTTTTATACAGTTCTCAATAAATGTTTCATAAGTGGTAAGAAGAAGCTAACTATGACTTTGTACCTGTCATGGAAGACTTTTCAAATTTCAGCACAGCAGTACTTAATAGGCTCGTGCATTCTAAAGAATGTTTGTGTTTAGAAGAAGTGTAACGTTTGGTGAACCCTTGTGACAGTGCGGCTCCTTCGTTGCCTATGGCCGGCTGAGTGGCTCAGACAGTTGAGGCGCTGGCCTTCCGACCCCAGCTTGGTAGCATCGATCTTTGCTCAGTCAGATGGTGTTTCAAGGTACTCAAATACGTCAGCCTAGTAACGGTAGATTTACTGGCAAGTAAAAGAACTTCTGCGCGTCTAAATTCAAGCAACACGGCGTCTCCGAAAAGCGTTAAAAATTATTTAGTGGGACTTAAAGCCAATATAGTGACCTTCGGTGCAGAGGGCCACAGGTTCTATTCGCGGCTGGATCGGGGGTAGTATAAAATTTTATGATTTCGTATGGCTATTTATAATCTGGTACAGCTCTTATAAGGCAGATCCTCCATCCAGGGTGGGCGGCATCTGTCGCGTATAGGAAAGTGTGTATTATTTTGGTGAAAGATAGTGATGTGTGAGTGCCAGGGATGTTGGGAACAGAACGAGCACCCAGTCCCCGAGCCAAGAGAATTAACTATTTAAGATTAAAATTGCCAACGCGGCCGAGAATCGAACCCGGGGCGTCTTGAACCGAAGCACTACGCTGATCATTCTGCCAAGAAGCCTGACGGGTCGGAGATTTTAACTGCGTTTGTTTATTTCTCTGAATCGGATGCTGGTTGTTTGCGATCGTCATAATACACATTTAGAGTTGCATACAATAAATTGCACTACCAACCACCACAGACATACGCAATAGTAAATATATCCCTCCGCATAAGTTTGCATCAGGAAGGGCATCCAGCCGTAAAACATCGCATAATGTACATTGGCACCGACCAGAGACTATTGGGAAAAGTGCCAAGAAAGAAAGAAAGAAAGAAATATGGAAAAAGAAAGAGTTAAGTCTTATGAAAAATATCCTCTAGGAACAGATCAGAATAAATGAAATAACGGTTATGTTGGGAATTTGGTTTATTGGGAATAAACAGCTCCCTTCCTGAATATATAAAGTGGGACCGAACGAGCTGCCTACCTGGTTCTGGTCATTTAGCTGTTAGGCAGATAGTGGGTTTGAACCGTCGGCAGCCCTGAAAGATGGTTTTCCGTGGCTTCCCCTTTTTGCCACCAAATATACGCCGGGAATGTAAATTAATTAAGGCCATGGACGCTTCCTACCCAGTCCAAGCCCTGTCCTATCCCATCGTCGATATAAGACCTGTCTGAATTGGTGAGACGATAAACCAATAACAAGGAAAAGAGACAGTGAAGTGGTCAGGAGAAGAGCAAGTTTTGGGGTTAGTATGGTAGCTTTGTATTATTGTCTAGCACGACATTCCCTTCGGGTTCAGACTTGACTATGGAGGTAACAACGTATGAATAAACTCAATCTTTGTGAAAGAAGGATATAAGAAATTTTCTTGGATTTTCTCTGCCTCTACTCCTATTACAGAACTTGGAAGGAATTTCACATCAGTAATGTTAAGAAGGATGTGAAGGACAAGAAGTCGGACTACCGGGAAAGAGGCTGTGCGGTTTCGGTCACGTAGCTATCAGCTGGCATTCGGAAAATAGTGGATTCGAATCCTACTGTCGGCAGACCTGAAGATGGTTTTCCGTTGTTTCCCACTTTCACACCAGACAAATGTTGGGGTTGTACCTTAATTAAGGCCACAGTAATTTCCTTCCCACTCCTAGCACTTTTCCTATCCCATTCGTGTGTCGTGTGATGTGAAACAAATTGTAGAAGGAAAAATACTTTAAAAGAAAAGAAGATGGGGTAGAACTTCGCTCCAGAAGGGGATGGAATGGATGTGCAGCAACATCCACCGAGTTTATTTCTACAGCCTTTAATAATAATAATAATAATAATAATAATAATAATAATAATAATAATAATAATAATAATAATAATAATAATAATAATAATAATAATAATAATAATGGTTTTTACGTCCCACTAACGACTTTTGACGGTTTTCAGAGACAATGAGTTGCTGGAATGTTGTCCCGCAGTATATCTTTGACATGCTAGAAAATCTACCGACATGAGGCTGACGTATTTGAGCCCCTTCAAATACCATCGGACTAACAAGGAAACTGTCCATACTGTCATATCGAAATCAACAATGAAATTTCACAGAGACAATGAGGAGACCCATAAAATAGCGATAGTAGTATAATTGGACAGTTCTGGCGCCACCGCCACCTCCGGCTCCCAGTGGCCGCCTCCACCTCAGCCAGTGGCCTCTTCCAGTACTGCCAACTTAACCTAACTAGCGCGACAGTACTGCCAACTTAACCTAACTAGCGCGAAATTTGAATTTGTAAACAAAGCCACGTGCTTTTTGACAGCTGTCATCGACAACAACGCATCGCTAACCTCAGTACTGCCATCTTGACGGGCCTAAACCTCAGTAGTGCCAACTTAACCTAACTAGCTCGAGATAAACAAAGCCACGTGCTTTTTGACAGCCACGTGCTTTTTGACAGATTTGTAAACAAAGCCACGTGCTTTTTGACAGACAACAACGCATCGCAAACCTCAGTACTGCTATCTTGATGGACCTAAACCTTAGTGGTACCAACTTAACCTCACTAGCGCGAGGTAAACAAAGCCACGTGCTTTTTGACAGCTACGTGCTGTTTTGACAGCTGTCATCCGCCATCTTTAAACCACAAAGCACTGTGCTGCCCTCTATATCGCAGTAGCTGCAAAATTCGTCACCTGTCATCGACAGTGCTGCCATCTTGACGGGTCTAAACCTTAGCGCTACCAACTTAACCTAACTAGCGCGAGGTAAACAAAGCCACGTGCAGCTGTCATCCGCCATCTTTGAGCACAGTGCTGCCCTCTTTAGCTACTTACCTTTGAAATGTGGTGGCGGATAATTTGAAAAATGCTTTTTTGACAGCAGCCATATTGCATCGCAAACCTCAGTGCTGCCCTCTTTAGCTAGATACCTGTGGTAGCAGACAATTCCACGTGACAGCAGCCATCTTTGAGCACCGTGCTGCCCTCTATGTGGTGACGGCAAATTCCACGTGCTCTTGTTTGGAAACAAACCCACGTGCTTTTTTTTGACAGCTACCATCCACCATCTTTAATCAACAGAGCACAGTGCTGTACTCTTTAGCTAGATACCTTTGAAATGTGGTGGCGGCAATTTGAAAAATTCTATGTGCTCTTGTTGGGAAACAAAGCCACGTGCTTTTTTGACAGCTGTCATCCGCCATCTTTAATCAATAGAGCACTGTGCTGCGGGCAATTTCGTTAGCTGTCATCCGCCATCTTTAATCCAGAGAGAACAGTGCTGCACTCTATGTGGTGGCGGTAAATTCTATGTGCTTTACAAACCCATGTGCTTTTCTGACAGCTGTCATCCGCCATCTTTAATCCAGAGAGAACAGTGCTGCACTCTATGTGGTGGCGGCAAATTCTACGTGCTTTACAAACCTATGCGCTTTTCTGTCATCCGCCATCTTTAATCTAGGGAGAACAGTGCTGCACTCTATGTGGTGGCGGCAAATTCTACGTGCTCTTATTTGGAAACAAATTCTACTCGCTCTTCAGCTGTCATCCACCATCTTTAATCAAAAGAGCACCGTGCTGCCCTCTTTGTGGTGGCGGATAATTTGAAAAAATTCAGCAGCCATCTTTAATCCAGAGAGAACAGTGCTGCCCTCTTTAGCTACTTACCTTTGAGGCGGTTAATTTGAAAAATTCAGCAGCCATCTTTAATCCAGAGAGAACAGTGCTGCCCTCTTTAGCTACTTACCTTTGAGGCGGTTAATTTGAAAAATTCTAGCTGCCATCTTTAATGAAAAGAGCATCGTGGTGCTATCTTGCGAGTAATATTTTACGTCACAGCTGTCATCCACCATCTTGCATTGCTAACCTTAGTGCTGCCCTCTTTAGCTACTTACCTTTGACGAGCTGTCACCTGCCATCTTGCATCGCAAACCTCAGTGCTGCACTCTATGTGGTGGCGGATAATTTGAAAAAATCTTTTTTGACAAGCAGCCATCTTTAATCAACAGAGAGAACAGTGCTGCCATCTTTAGCTACCGCCATCTTACATCGTTTACCTCGCTGCTGCACTCTATGTGGTAGCGGCTAATTCGAACAAGTTTAATCACCCATCAGGCAAGCTAGAGTAAGCACGTGCTGTTGTGATGACATCATCATGCATGTTTAGACTTGTCCGTTTTCTTAAGAGTAAGTCGATGTAAAGGAATGTGGTAGCGGTAAATTCGAACAAGTTTAAACATGCATCGGGAAAGCTAGAGTAAGCACGTGCTGTTGTGAGGACGTCATTGTGCATGTTTAGACCTGATCGTTTTTATTAAGAGTAAGTCGGAGTAAAGCAATGGAATAAGTACAACATTTTTGAATGCGATCAAATATTTATTTACAAATCTACTACAACAGTGTTCGTTTTTTGCTGCTGACAAGGTTGGTGTGCTTCTTAACAACGTATGCTTCTGAAATGCCTCCTGCAACATTCAAATTAAACAAAGCATTTAGAAATATATTATACTAAGTATGTTATGCTTTACAGAGAAGATCATATACTTCTTACCTTGCTGTTATTCCTTTTCGGAATCATCATCATCATCATGAAGTACTAGAGAAAGTTCATTCATACACTGTGTACAGTGTTCAATCCTCGGATTTGGTCCATCCCAATCATCATCACCATTTTCTCCTCGATGCTTGTAATGTCGTTCACAAGTTCTGCATAAAGCTACTTCGATTGACATCTTACTGTGTAGAGGAAGGATGTCCCAAAAATTATGTACGTAAGAGGCAGCGTACGTATATAAAAATCCTGGTGGTAAGTATTGAATAAGATGTTTCGGTATCGACGATCTACGTTTATAGAACATCTTAATAGCCTCACTCACTCGTAAAACATAAATAAGATGTTGCGTATGAGCATGCAAACAGCATGCACATTTACAGTTTTGTTCCATAGCGTACGATGTCGAAGCACACACTAATGAAAATGAAAAAGATCTATTCTTATTTATAGTCTCGTAACAATATTCGTTAGCGGATGGTAAGTAACATCACTCATATGAATAATAAGACAATAGGCTGCTGTGTTAGCAGGAATGTTTTCAGATGTTTCAAATTCTAAACGAATATCAACTGGAGATTCTTTTATAGATTCTTCATGATAAGAGCAGTCTATAACTACAATCGGTGCTTTATTTTTAAATTCTTGAGGTGTAAATAGCGGACGATCTTCTTTCTGATAATACGATGATTGAAATTTACAAAACATGTCATAGAGCATCCCAAACTTATTTTTCTCAAAGTTAATGTCGATGTTTTCGTAGGGATACGTAATTCCATTGAGATATAGTCTAACGTGTCTTAATTTGCAGTGATCAAACAGTGAGCTATCTTTTTCGTGATTGAATTTACGATTAGTTTGAAATCCAAAAATAATGTACAAGGGCTTCTCAGTAAAACGTGATGTTTTAACAGCCCAGCTATGCTTGTTTGTAGGTGGTAACACAGGATATTCATGCAGCTCCCAACTTCTAAAACGTATAGGTAATGGTGTATCATTTTCTACAATCTTGAGCAATCGAAGTTTTTCACGATCAGATAAGGTTACATGTGGGATCCGCCACAGTATACGATGCAGTGTTATTTTCGATTCTACAGGTGTTTCTACTGCTTTAAGAGAATTGTAATCACTTCGATCACGGATTAGAATAAGCTCTTGTTTTGCGTTGATTATAATACGTGTAAAGTCTTCTGCGAATCCAAAAATATGTTTCAGTGATAACATACCCGTAAAAGTTCCATCCTCATTAATCATCCAGTTGTTAGTAGCTTTTGGACACCATCCAGCCATCCGCAAAAGATTACTTTCTTCATCACAGAAAGAAGGGTAGAGTTTCATTGCACTTGTAATACCAACATTCTTCGTTCGATCTATTTCAACATTATTTACTTCATATCGCGCTTCAGAAAAGAGAAAAGCTAGAGCATGGTTGTTTAGTTGTGAAGTGCTTGGTCCACTTCCATCAGACTTTTCTAATCGTCCTTCAATATAGAGGTAGCTTTCGTGTGGTAAGGTGTAAACATCTTGTTGATTAATGATAAAATGAATTTCATCATTGTTATTTAATCCAAACGTAAAAGGTTGATAGGAATGAAGCTCACTTCGTACTACACCTTCACGACTTTCTACTGTATTCGTAATGTCTAGCATTTCTTCCATTCTGTTGTAGTAGTGTATATCCTAAATCTTGGAGTATCTGCTTATGGGTATCTGTTAACTCGATGAGTCTCTGCACACATGTAGTATGTCTTCGGAATGTACACCGTGTTTTATAGATGGTTTTCATACTGGTTTAAGATGTAGTTTGTAAGCTACGTACGCGTGCTGATCTAAATGAATAAGCTGATTATGTTTATTTACAAGTCTAAGAGTAATGTTGCTAATGTGTTTTACAGACACAGGATGATAAAGAACTACTGCTGGTTTCTCACAAATAGTATATCCACGTTCCTCTGTAACGATAAAGTCGTGCAGGACGTGCGAAGGTTGTAGATTACTATTCAAGTCTGTAATAATATTACAAGTAATGTTCACATTATAATCATCGAAGAGTTTTATAGGTTGATCAGACTCGTAACGTACGTTCGGTAGGAGCTCCCTCGATGAAAATCCAAGCAGTGGTCCAATCGAATCAGGTTGTGATTTGAAGTCAATCTTAAATGATGATTCAATAACACATTTATGCGTAATGTTGCTTATAGTGATTGAGAACTTGTAATTATGATTACTAAAACTATCTTCCCCAAACTGATCAATTAACGTACTTTCAATATAGTCGTGAATATCATCTACTGTATAACTACCTGAGGGTAGTGTTAGCACATACTCATCGTAATAGAACTTGTTTAAACCATCACGCACATTATAGATTTTATTGTAGCTTTCAAACGATACTAGTCCAAGACTATGCGGCTGATAACCAAGTTCGATTGGTGGATTAAAATAGATGGTTGTTTCAGGTCCTTCTCCACGTACAGCAAACGTTCTTTCACTGTTCGTCATCACGTAGACACTAATACACTTTCTCTACTGTCTGGGTTTGATATAAGAACATAACACATAATCGTCCGCACATGCGTGTATTAAAGTTTTGCACACGGTTTTTATTGTAAACAATGTCTGCACTGCTTCCGAAATAACGTATGAGCTCAAAAGGAGGAGGTAAATCTCCATAGCTATCAAAATACCATACTTTAGATTTACGTTTTACATAAGCAACGTAATGAGTTCCAGGTCCACGACTGTCGTCCAAGTTAATTACGGCACTTTCACGTTCACGTGGACGTGCTGGTAGTTGATCGCGCATATACACTCCTCGAAAATAATGAATTCCTAGTTGTTTAGCAAACGTAAAAACTTCATCATGCGTTAGAGCTCGATATGGCAGTGCATTCAGTAGACGTTTTTTGGAGAAATGTAGATACCAAGCCCTTTCTTGTATGGCGCTAGCTTCATGTTCACACCTTTGCCTCGTAACGCAATTGCCTCCATCGTCTTGTTATGACGTTCACTCTCTTTCAACTGTTGTTTCGCTTCTTCTACAGCTTTGACAGTTCTCGCTACAGCACTAGCACCACCTAGCAATGACCCTAAAGCTGCTAAGCCAGCAAACAGCGCAGGAAGAAATCCACCTCGTTTTGGTACAGGAATAATTCGCGCACGTTTACTAAATATTGCTCTGCACTTTGGAGAAATTCTCGCTCTTGCTGCGCGTAACGCCTTAGTAATAGCTACACGAGGATTGTATTCCCCTCGAATAGCTTTTTGCGCAGCCTTTATAACATCTTTCCATCCAACAGTTTTTACTTTCTTCTTCTTCTTCATGTCGTTTGGATATCGTTGTTTCACCATGCTGGACACGACTTTACTAGTCAAGAGCAAATCATAAACTAACCGTTACCTCTTGTTTCGTTTAATATATATATTACTATTACGTACTTTATGATTCAGTTATCATGAAGATTATAAAGCAGCAAGACACGCTACCTGTTACCGACATTGTACCACATCTCTTACCTAGTTCTAGTACAACTACAAGAAAACGTCATGGAACGTTGTTTCCTTTTACTGTTCGATGTATTATATCAGGTCCGTCGGGATGCGGTAAAACAAATCTTTTACTCACACTTATTACTTCTGTAAATGGTGTACGCTTCGAGAATATTTACGTTTTCGCAAAGTCACTCTATCAGCCGCTATATACTATTCTACAAACTGTAATGCACGATCTAGTTAAAGATGGAATAAGATATTTTAAATTTAATTCACATGAGCAAGTACCATCACCAGACGATGTGCTTCCTAATTCTCTAATGATCTTCGATGATGTCGCAACAGAACAGCAAAACGTTATTCGTGCATTCTTTAGTATGGGTCGACATAAATATGTTGATTGCATCTATTTGTGCCAAACCTATTCTCGTGTGCCCAAGCAGTTGATACGCGACAACGCAAATGTTATTGTGCTTTTTCGGCAAGATGAGCGCAACATGCGACATGTGTATAACGATCATGTTAACACTGATATGACATTCGATGACTTTAAACGTATGTGTGCTAAATGTTGGTCATTACACCGTTACAGCTTTTTAGTTATTGATAAAGAAAGTGATGTACAGCATGGACGATATCGCATGGGTTTCGATCATTTTATATGCATTAACACAGAATTACAGTAACTACTTGATTAAAAACCACCATCATGTTAACATCTAGCAAGGAGATCACAAAACATATCATCCAAGCTCGAAACAATATTCGACGGAAATTTAAAGAGCTTAAACGTATTCAAGCAGACACGGATTTATTTTTAAAAACACAGCTAAGTACACCACTCAAAGAAATTTTTAATTCTACTTCATTACCGCAGCCTACTTCAAGTTTTGCTTCTATGCAAACATCATATCATAAAGAGAAGCATGAAGAAGAAAAGCATGAAGAAGATACGGAAGAGAAGAAGCAGGATGTAGATCAAGAAGAGGAAGATAAGGAAGAAGAAGAAGAAGAACTTAATGATGCATCACCATCTAAGCGTGTTGAGTTTTTAACTACAGATGTTATTGCAGAAACACCTACTACATCGACGCAAAATCTACCATCTTTGTCTGAGGTTATGATTACACCAGAGTATCGCAATCAGTTTAGAACTTTTATTCAAGATACCTATGGATCTCTCTTTGCACCTTATATAGAAAAACTTTTTACAGGACAAACTGACACTACCTATGGTATTCGCTACGAAGATGACTGTTTCCGGATAGGAAATTCAAATGTTAAGATTAATAGCAACAAACTCATTGTAAAAGGTGTTACCTATAAACCTACGAAAGGACTCTTAGAACTTCTTTTCTCACGAATACCTGACAAGGATATAATTTTACAAGATGATCTTAAAAAGTATAAAGCAATACTTTTTGCTACAGATGCAACACGACGTAATTACAAGAGAACAGAAGCTGTAAATGCGAATAAGAGTTACAAGTATCGTGAGTTTATTTCTAAGCTGTTTCCGACTGCACGTAGTCTAGACGTTATCTACAAGCCTTTGTTGCCGTATGTGGATGTAAGATACTGGAATGACCCAAACTTACTCGTTGAACGATTACAACTTTTAAGAGCATCGCAAGAGGCTGGTCACACGGGTCACGGATCAGAAATTCTAGAAATAGAAAGAGAACTACGTTATGCCGGTATTATTTTGTAATGGCTCGTCAAGAGAAGATCTCACCTGTAAAGGTAAACATCGCACATGAGTTACATAAACCAGCACGTCGCACCTACTGTCGCAGACGCGTTATTACACGAGGAAAAGATGATCTCTGGCAAGCAGACTTAGTAGAAATGATTCCATATGCTTCTAGTAATAAGGGCTATAAGTATCTACTTACTGTTATCGATGTGTACTCAAAGTTTGCTTTTGCACAACCCGTGCGTTCTAAAACAGCAGCTCAAGTTAAAGAAGCATTTAAACATATTGTTGAAGAATCGAAACGCTGCCCAAGGCTTCTTCAAACTGATCAAGGTAAAGAGTTTTACAACAAGGATTTTTCTTCTTACCTCAAGTTACTTGGCATTCAACACTACTCTACGTTCAGTAATCTCAAGGCAAGTATTGTAGAACGCTTTAATCGTACACTCAAAACAATGATGTGGCGAGAATTTACAGCGCAAGGTTCATATCGTTGGATTGATCTGCTACCTAGACTTTTATCTACCTACAACGATACACCTCATCGCACTATCGGAACAAAGCCACGTCTTGTTACAAAGAATACACCTCGTCTAGATGCTATTCATCTTGTAATCAAAACAGCTGATCCACGTCGTCATCGCTTTAAAGAAGGTGATTTCGTTCGCATCAGCAAACACAAGTCTATCTTTGCAAAAGGATACACACCTAACTGGAGCACTGAAATTTTTCAAATCAGAAGTGTTAAGCTTACTAATCCAGTTACGTATTTACTTCGCGATCTCAGAGGACAGCCTATTGAAGGAGGATTCTACATCGAAGAACTGCAGAAAACAAAATATCCTGATCACTATTTAGTTGAACGTGTTATTCGACGTCGTGGTAATAAACTGTATGTTAAATGGCTTGGTTTTAATAACAGCTTTAATTCATGGATTAATAAAGAGGATATACTTTAAATCTTATGTGTGTTTTCTTTTAATCCTCTACGTTTCCTTTCTTCTAAGTCACTAGGATATGCTGTAGGATTAAACAACACCTGTAATATGTTTTGACAATTCATATTTATTTTAGACTATATACATACATTTTTATCCTTTGTTTATTTTACGGTCTTTGTCACTCAGTTTTTCGTTTTATTGCACCAACAACAAGTGCTGCTATATTCTTCTGAGCAGCTAAAGCACTAGGTAATAACACACACACACACACACACACAGCATAACTTTACGAAGCAGATTTTAACAGCTACACTCTATGCAGGCAGCATGTAACTACGTATCAGGCGAATGTGTTCTAGGGCCGCAGGGGAGATGAAGCACGAAGAAAAGAAGATCAATCACTCTATTGATGAGCCCACGCCCAACATGCTTCCTCATCTTTCTCCCAGCACGTTTCTTCACCTTTTCCTTGTTTACTCTCTCCACAGCCATGATAAGTGTTTATAAGCGAAGACAACTCGTTAGTTTTAGGCCCGTGATACAGTTTAATTAGTTGACATGTACGGCACTGTCTCACAGAAGGTCTTCTAGCTAAACTCACGTGTTCATGATGTAAACTACACGTTTGAAGCTCTGACAAAACAGGATCTTGAGTCCACTCACGGGGCACCTTTTCCCAAATCTTCTTTACAGCATTCGCAGCTACGTTAACCAAAAATGCCTTTGGTAATGCATTTAACTCTTCTTCAGTAAAAGTGTTTAGTTTCTTCTTGCATGCATAAAACTTTACGATCGCCTTTTCAACTGCGTTACACTTAGTATCTGTTAGAAATGACATGATGTCTTTACTCTACAAATGTTTCTTTTACACTAAGGTTATTTCGACACTGCACTTTACATATGTTGTTCACTTCCCGGCATGCACTGCGACACAACCAATCAAAGAGCATACCTACATGTTGTAAAGACTGTTTACTTGTTTCTCTGCTATGCTCTTTCGGAAGAGTTTTAAATGATGGGCACCCCAATTCATGCATGTCGATAACTTCACGTGATGATGGTAGAAAATCACGCAACCATTCTTTCTTTTCACAACCCTTTAAAAGAACAAGATCTGCTCTTGACAAATGTGCATTCATCATTAAAGGTAGAAAACGATAAGGTATTCCTTTTTCTTCCCACTTCAAACCTAAATTGTTTTCAATCCACTGAGTCTGCTTTTTATCTTCATCTGTTTGCAAACAGTAAGGGAACGGTGGACTAAATACTAAACTAACAAGTTTTGGAGCCCACAACACACTGCAATCTAACACAGCCACCTCTTTAAACACAAATTTGTTTCCATTTACTTTAAAGCCTTGCACATCAACTATTAATGTTTTTGTCATGTTTGCACTCTACACTCTATCACTGTTTCTCGAAGACTAAACCTTTTAGTCAACGAACGGGTTTAAACATGCACAATGACGTCATCACAACAGCACGTGCTTACTCTAGCTTGCCTGATGGGTGATTAAACTTGTTCGAATTAGCCGCTACCACATAGAGTGCAGCAGCGAGGTAAACGATGTAAGATGGCGGTAGCTAAAGATGGCAGCACTGTTCTCTCTGTTGATTAAAGATGGCTGCTTGTCAAAAAAGATTTTTTCAAATTATCCGCCACCACATAGAGTGCAGCACTGAGGTTTGCGATGCAAGATGGCAGGTGACAGCTCGTCAAAGGTAAGTAGCTAAAGAGGGCAGCACTAAGGTTAGCAATGCAAGATGGTGGATGACAGCTGTGACGTAAAATATTACTCGCAAGATAGCACCACGATGCTCTTTTCATTAAAGATGGCAGCTAGAATTTTTCAAATTAACCGCCTCAAAGGTAAGTAGCTAAAGAGGGCAGCACTGTTCTCTCTGGATTAAAGATGGCTGCTGAATTTTTCAAATTAACCGCCTCAAAGGTAAGTAGCTAAAGAGGGCAGCACTGTTCTCTCTGGATTAAAGATGGCTGCTGAATTTTTTCAAATTATCCGCCACCACAAAGAGGGCAGCACGGTGCTCTTTTGATTAAAGATGGTGGATGACAGCTGAAGAGCGAGTAGAATTTGTTTCCAAATAAGAGCACGTAGAATTTGCCGCCACCACATAGAGTGCAGCACTGTTCTCCCTAGATTAAAGATGGCGGATGACAGAAAAGCGCATAGGTTTGTAAAGCACGTAGAATTTGCCGCCACCACATAGAGTGCAGCACTGTTCTCTCTGGATTAAAGATGGCGGATGACAGCTGTCAGAAAAGCACATGGGTTTGTAAAGCACATAGAATTTACCGCCACCACATAGAGTGCAGCACTGTTCTCTCTGGATTAAAGATGGCGGATGACAGCTAACGAAATTGCCCGCAGCACAGTGCTCTATTGATTAAAGATGGCGGATGACAGCTGTCAAAAAAGCACGTGGCTTTGTTTCCCAACAAGAGCACATAGAATTTTTCAAATTGCCGCCACCACATTTCAAAGGTATCTAGCTAAAGAGTACAGCACTGTGCTCTGTTGATTAAAGATGGTGGATGGTAGCTGTCAAAAAAAGCACGTGGGTTTGTTTCCAAACAAGAGCACGTGGAATTTGCCGTCACCACATAGAGGGCAGCACGGTGCTCAAAGATGGCTGCTGTCACGTGGAATTGTCTGCTACCACAGGTATCTAGCTAAAGAGGGCAGCACTGAGGTTTGGGATGCAATATGGCTGCTGTCAAAAAAGCATTTTTCAAATTATCCGCCACCACATTTCAAAGGTAAGTAGCTAAAGAGGGCAGCACTGTGCTCAAAGATGGCGGATGACAGCTGCACGTGGCTTTGTTTACCTCGCGCTAGTTAGGTTAAGTTGGTAGCGCTAAGGTTTAGACCCGTCAAGATGGCAGCACTGTCGATGACAGGTGACGAATTTTGCAGCTACTGCGATATAGAGGGCAGCACAGTGCTTTGTGGTTTAAAGATGGCGGATGACAGCTGTCAAAACAGCACGTAGCTGTCAAAAAGCACGTGGCTTTGTTTACCTCGCGCTAGTGAGGTTAAGTTGGTACCACTAAGGTTTAGGTCCATCAAGATAGCAGTACTGAGGTTTGCGATGCGTTGTTGTCTGTCAAAAAGCACGTGGCTTTGTTTACAAATCTGTCAAAAAGCACGTGGCTGTCAAAAAGCACGTGGCTTTGTTTATCTCGAGCTAGTTAGGTTAAGTTGGCACTACTGAGGTTTAGGCCCGTCAAGATGGCAGTACTGAGGTTAGCGATGCGTTGTTGTCGATGACAGCTGTCAAAAAGCACGTGGCTTTGTTTACAAATTCAAATTTCGCGCTAGTTAGGTTAAGTTGGCAGTACTGTCGCGCTAGTTAGGTTAAGTTGGCAGTACTGGAAGAGGCCACTGGCTGAGGTGGAGGCGGCCACTGGGAGCCGGAGGTGGCGGTGGCGCCAGAACTGTCCAATTATACTACTAGCGATGTACAAAATCTAGCTTCCATTTCGAACTGGAAGGTTTTGAAATCCTGATACAATATCCGTGTGACAATGCAGCTTACTGGACAACCCTTGCTTCTTGCTGGCTCGTGCGGCGCACGGCGGAGTTGAGTTGCAGTTGTAATGGAGAGTGGGAGAGAGAGAGAACGAATTGGCAGGCTGCTACGCGCAAAGGACTCTTTATTGTTACGGAAAGAATGTGAAACGTAAATGAAGTGCGTTTATTGCATGATAAAAACACAAATATTTTGACACCATGCACAACGAATATGTACTTTGGGGCCACGTCGTTCTTCATAGCTTTCTTTACTTGTTTGAAGGCAATATTTCGCAGGCACTTCGAAATCAGGAGGTCTCTCCGTTGAATAATTGGTTGCGAACCACGAATATTTAATCATGTCCTTGAACCGTGGGGAAGAAAATTGAAAGCAAATGAAGAACTGCATTTCTATGATAAACATCAAGGAATTCTTCACAAGTCGGCACAATGTCTGTTAATCGGTGATACAAAGCCTTCCACTGCCAGAAGAAAAACTTGTCCAAGGGCCGTGTTTTCCCTGTAGTGACGGGAGGAATCTGGATAATTTCTATATGTTGCCTGGAGTAATGCCTTCAAGACAGCTCTTATCACTATAAGTTGTCCAGGAATGTAGCAGTAGCAAACACTTCTCTTCCGCGAATGGGAAGGATTCTTTAAACCAATACTTTAATTCCTTTTTCCCCATTTTCTCTGATATTTTAGCTTTTACAATTATATTTCTGGCATGATACATTTCTTTAGAAACTCTCGGACCGAAAGTTCTAGTTGCCTCCTGTAGTACAATGAATGGTCAGTAATGTATATAGAAGAAGGGGTGTAGTCTAAAAATCGCTCCGTAGCTGCTTCCACAAATATCTTTACGACTTTATCTTTTTCGTCGTCTTCTTCTTGCAGATACATATTTCGTAATTTTTCCACTTTTTATTCTGTACTTTTTCTTAAAACGATTCAACCAACTAGCACGTGCGCTGAAATTAGTTCGCCCCATTGAAATCTCTCTTGAAATTTCCAAGGCCCACAGTTGCAAGTCTTCATCGCATACATTCCGTTTCAGTCTTCTTGCTTCTGTAAGGCGAGAAAATAATTTTGTATGCATCAGTCTCTTGTGTTCTATGGGGCTTACTGGTGTAGATTCTAATTGGTTATTCCACCTGTACAGTAGTAGTGATGTCACCTTATGACAACTTTTGCGAACAGAGGTTATTGAAAGCCGCTTCTTACCCCCCTTATTTAACCATAAATTATCAGCTTTTGTCTTGTACGCAAGATCTACAGTTCGCTTCACTTTCTTCTGTAGACTGGAAGCATAGCTTTAACTAGGATATTTGCTAGGTAACTGCGGTATCTCTTCACTTGATTGACGGGAGTCAGACTCGGGGCTCAAACTCGGACCCGTAACACATCTTATTCCTGGCAATGGTGTACTGCCTTTTCTTTCAGATAATGCAGATGAGGTTTCGTTGCTTCCATTATCACTTTCACTATCACTATTTCTCTCCAGACACGACTCCGAGACGGTGCTGGCACCCATGGATGAGTTACGGTTGGTTCGATCACATGTCGACCCATCTCCCTTTCTTCCGAAGTTATTTCACGGGAAGAGGAGAAACCTTTTTTCACGAAAATGCCGTAAAGCAAACTCTAGAACATTAGCGGGATTCATGACTGCTCTTTTAAAGGAACATGTGTCAACTGGCTAGCGCAGGAAGCTCAAGGTAAACCGGTCGCTTCAGCTGGTCACCAGGGCTGTCCACATCGAGCTATACGCTAACGCGTGCAATTCTATTAGACATTTCCGAACTGATTTCAGGATCTTACAGATCGAAATGGCAGCTCATATTTTGTACGTAGCTTTCTTATGGACCCCTCACCCTCTCTACACAACTTCATTGTCGTTTTCAATATGACAGTATGGACAGTGGACAGTTCCCTTGTAAGGCATGATCAAACCTGCCAAGTTGGAGTCAGAAGGCAGCACAGCGCCTGAACAGTCTGAGCCACTCAGCCAGGCAAGCAGCCTTTAAAATGTCGTCATTCCTAATGATATCGTCCAATTGCTCCCTCCCGTTTATACCGTACAACTCTGTTGGTACGTCTAACATTTATATTACGGCATCCACATTATAATTCAGAACAAGGTAGAAAATAGGTTGCAGGAGAGTGTAGTATACATCGTCGCTCTTATGTCAAAACCACGAATATGACAATACCCTTCCTATCTAGTATTTCCCATAAGACGGATCACGCAATTCCAGCCACATATTGATATGCAGTACATCAGAACAAATTTCGTTGAGTTAATTTTCCGATGCTAATATGTAAAGGAAAATGAACCGTACTGTACCGTACTGTAGAAAGGTATGTGTGGATGACATATTTAGCCACTCTTAAGGTTCATTTTCCTTTACACATTCGCATAGGAAAATGAACTCAACGAAAACTGCTCTGATGTATTCTATATCAATATATGGCTAGGTGTCGTGATCAATCTTAAGGGAAATAATGGATAGGAAGGGCATTGTCACATTCGTGGTTTTGGTGTAGGAGCGACGATATGTTACGGCGAATTCTTGAAAATTCAGTTTTCAAGCAATTAGCAAATTTTTCCTTTTTCACGAATAATGCACCTTCGATGCTCATTTCGTGAAATAGGCAGGTTTTTTGTAAAATTTATGAAATATTTTAGTTCCCAGTTGGAAAATAGTGGTAGATCAGTTTAACAGCTAATGCAGGAGTATTGTGTATTATTATGCTTTGTGGATTAACATGTGTATCATCTACGTTGGGTTTAAAACGTGGTATATTAAATTGTACTCATACTTCATAAAACTTATTACGAGTGAGTTTCAAAACGAAGTGCTCAGTTGTGGACTGAGGAATAGTAGAGCTAGGCTATAATAATAATAATCTATATATAAAATAAGAGTTTTGTCTGTACATTGCTCAGAATTTTAAAAGGATGGTATTTCTGTATCGGTCGTGTTCACAGTAACAAGGAAATGCACTTTTCAATTTTCCTTAATTTCTGTCTGTCTGTGAGCCTCCGTGGCTCAGACGGCAGCGCGTCGGTCTCTCGCCGCTGGATACCGCGGTTCAAATCCCGGTCACTCCATGTGAAATTTGTGCTGGACAAAGCGGAGGCGGGACAGGTTTTTCTCCGGGTACTCCGGTTTTCCCTGTCATCTTCCATTCCAGCAACACTCTTCATTCTCAAGTCATTAATATATCACTTTGGGAGTGGCGACCCCATCGTACTAACAGCCTATATATGCTTCGTTCATTACATCCCTGACCCGGTCAATGATTGGAAAACAGGTTGTAGGTTTCCATTTTTTCATTTTCTGTCTGTCTGTCTCTCTGTCTGTCTGTCTGTCTGTATGTATGTATGTAGCCTATGTATGTACACACATCACGAGAAAACGGCTGAAGAGAATTTAATGAAAATCGGTATGCAAAGTCGGAGAATTAGTCGCTACAATCTAGGCCATAAATAATTTCATTCACGCTGAGTGAAATGGTAGTTTAGAGGAAGGCCTAAAATTTAATTCTCAAATATTTATGTTATTATTAGTCGTATCTTAATGAAAATCGGTATGCGAATTCGGGGTAATAAGTCGATATAACCTAGGCCATAAATAATTGTATTCACACTGAGTGAAATGGTAGTTTAGGGGAATGCCTAAAATGTAACTCTCAAATATTGGTGTTATTGGTGGTCGTATCGAAAAATACTACATAACTAAAGTTGTATAGCATTAAATTTCCGATCATTTATGTATACATTGTTACCGTACCGGCTAAGATCACAGAAATATTCATGAATTTGGATTCTTGCTACTAAGTCCGTGTCACCGCCGAGTCACGAGAAAATGGGTAAACAGGATTTAATGAAAATCGGCATATAAAGTCGAAGAATAAGGAACTACAGTCTACGCTATGAATAATTTTATAACACGTCCTAATATCACGGAGTCGAAAGAAAAGTAAATGTGAATGTCTACAATATATAAAACTCATAAAATTGATCTACAATAACATTACATTGACCATTGTTTGTTGTGATGTAGTTTATGTCTTCTGTTGCCACTCATCTATGATAGATAAGATTACTGCTGCGTACCGAGTATTTTTAAAAATTTACTTTACGTTGCACCGACACAGATAGGTCTTATGGCGACGATGGGGTAGAAAAGGGCTAGGAGTGTGAAGGATGTGGCGTTGTCCTTAATTAAGGTATATACCAGCATTTGCCTGGTGTGAAAGTGGGAAACCACGGAATACCATCTTCAGGGCTGCCGACAGTGGGGTTCGAATCCACTATCTCCCGGATGCAAGCTCACAGCTGCGTGCCCCTAAGCACACGGCCAACTCGCCCGGGCGTACCGAGTGTAACAGCCTGCCTGAATATTGGCGGGAAGTAGCTGGGGATTTAGATAACTTTCTTCTTTAGTGAGCCATTCCTCTGATTCTTACATTTTCTGATACTACTGGTACGTAACATACTAGTTCATCCTGGTCATTCCAGCTCTGAAACTGTGGACTGTTACGTCGGTACCGTGCTACTGTTCGTTAAAAGTGAGAAAATGTGCGGTTTTTCATTTGATCGAGTATTTTATAAGATAACATTGCTTTTAATCGCTACATTCCTACTGACGTTTTTGGATGATCTAAGTTGACTTCAATTAGGAAAACCATAAAGTCAGTCTCTCTGAGGATCCCGTAGCGAAGCACGGGTACATCAGCTAGTAATAATAATAATAATAATAATAATAATGAAAACTGGAAAAACAAGGTATTTAGTATCGAAAATATTACCACATTAAAAGCACTTTTAAGTTAATCTCTTCACCTGGGTTAGCTAAAACGGCGAGGATTAAAGAATGTAAAAAATGAGCACGATAAATCTCAATATATCGAACAAAATATAACATGTAAATAACACTTAGAGAGTTCCAGCCGGTTCAGATTTCTTAGATTATTCTGTCCTTATCAACAAGGTAACGAGGAGAACTACCTGAAATTGAATCCTCTATTATAGCTGTGACAATGTTCGGATCCTTTACTGAATAGTCAACGTAGTCACCTTCGGTTCAGAGGGCACCGGGCTCAATTCCCGGCCGGGTCGGAAATTTTAACCTTAAATGGTTTAATTCCCCAGGCTGGAGGACTGGGTGTTTGTACTGTCCCCAACATTCTTACAGCTCACATTCCACTACAAAAGCACGCAGTTCCCATACAACCACCCTCAATGGAGGGTCTGCCTTACAACGGCTGCACCAGGCTAAGAATAGCCACACGAAATTATTATACCGTAACACTGGAAATGTTGGATTCATGATCACTTGATATCGCAAAATCCGGGTCAGGGTCTGAATCGTAAAATTCATCATCGTATAACAATTCCTCTTATTTCACATGTTTAAATCCTTTCACATGATGCTGTCATGTTCAAAACTTCATGGAAACACTAATGTTCCTGTTTATTGAAGGCATGAACACGCTTTGAAACCTAGACCACAGAAAATTACCTTGTCAGCATGTTGGACAGAATTAGGTACGTCAAAGGTTGAGCTGGGCCTGAGAGACCCACTGGGACGTGCTGTAAGTTACGTGAACGGTTGAGCTGGACCTGAGAGACCCACTGCGACGTATTGTAAGTTACGTGAACGGTTGAGCTGGGCCTGAGAGACCCACTCCGACGTGCTGTACGTCAACTGTTGAGCTGGGCCTGCGAGACCCACTGCGACGTGTTATACGTCAACGGTTGAGCTGGGCCTGAGAGACCCACTGCGACGTGTTGTACGTCAACGGTTGAGCTGGGCCTGAGAGACCCACTGCGACGTGTTGTACGTCAACGGTTGAGCTGGGCCTGAGAGACCCACTGCGACGTGTTGTAAGTTGCGTCAACGGTTGAGCTGGGCCTGAGAGACCCACTGCGACGTGTTGTACGTCAACGGTTGAGCTGGGCCTGAGAGACCCACTGCGACGTGTTGTAATTTACGTAAACCGTTGAGCTGGGCCCGAGAGACCCACTGCGACGTGTTGTACGTCAACGGTTGAGCTTGGCCTGAGAGACCCACTGCGACGTGTTATAAGTTACGTCAACGGTTGAGCTGGGCCTGAGAGACCCACTGCGACTTGTTGTAAGTTACGTCAACTGTTGAGCTGGGCCTGCGAGACCCACTGCGACGTGTTGTACGTCAACGGTTGAGCTGGGCCTGAGAGACCCACTGCGACGTGTGTTGTACGTCAACGGTTGAGCTGGGCCTGAGAGACCCACTGCGACGTGTTGTACGTCAATGGTTGAGCTGGGCCTGAGAGACCCACTGCGACGTGTTGTAAGTTACGTAAACCGTTGAGCTGGGCCCGAGAGACCCACTGCGACGTGTTGTACGTCAACGGTTGAGCTGGGCCTGAGAGACCCACTGCGACGTGTTGTACGTCAACGGTTGAGCTGGGCCTGAGAGACCCACTGCGACGTGTTTTACGTCAACTGTTGAGCTGGGCCTGAGAGACCCACTGCGACGTGCTGTACGTCAACTGTTGAGCTGGGCCTGCGAGACCCACTGCGACGTGTTGTACGTCAACGGTTGAGCTGGGCCAGAGAGGCCCACTGCGACGTGTTCTACGTCAACGGTTGAGCTGGGCCTGAGAGACCCACTGCTACCTGTTTTACTAACTGCTTTATATAATATGGCGACGATGGTTTAGGAAAAGGCTGGAAGTGAGAATAAAGCAGTCGTGGCCTAATTAATGTACAGCCCCAGCATTTGACTGGTGTGAAAATGAGCAACCACAGATAACCATCTTCAGGGCTGCGGACTGTGAGGTTCGAACCCACTATCTCCCGAGTCAAAGCTCACTGCTTTACGCCCCTGATCGCTCCTATATAAGAACTGCAAGACATTCATATGACCATTAACGGAAGGTACAAAGACAACGAGCCCTCTGAATGCTGAAGCCTTGAGGTAATTGAAAAATTTCATACCGCTGGGTCTCAACCGTTCTAAGGTTAATTGGGTTTACTCGCTTGAAAATGTTTGAAATCTCTCGTGTTTATTATATTATTACAGTGATTTCTTTCTATTTGCTTTACGTCGCACCGACATAGATAGGTCTTATGGCGACGATTATTACAGTGATTATAATGGGGAGATTTGGATCCCACAACAAGCACATAGCTACTGAACAAGCGGGTAGAAACGCAGTGCGTGTTAATCTGAACTGTGCAGAGATTGAAATCTACTGTAGGTTTAAGTACGTGCAAGTTGTTAAAATTAGGCACGAATTTTGAAAACTAATCAAATAAATTCACTTTCATACAATTAAAGGCAGACCCATACGGTTTTGTAAATGCAATCCGTCTTTACTTTTACTTGGAAGAAAAAACCATACCGGTAGTGATTTTCAAAATACATTTTGAATGTGGCGAGACAAGATCATATTTAATACATATGTTTTCAGAAACTTTTAATAAATAACTAAATTATTAAGACAGTTATTACTGTATTCTATGTAGTATTTATCTTTACCACTGTACATTAATGAATGTCCTATCTTTAATAGCGCATCTTGTTCATAATATTTCTGTAAAGAGTCGCCTGTCGGGAAAGTATACTAAATTTAAGATTTGACATAATGGAGACTGTTGAACAGACGAAGCTAATACTGATAGCAATGAGTATCACCAACCACTTTACTTTTCTATTATATTAGTTCAAAATTGTAATAAAATACTTTCTTTTGATGTCCGATTACACATGGAATGCCTAATATCTATGTTCAACGTGAGCAAGTTTCTTGAGCTAGCCTGCATTTTATTTTCTCCTTCATTCTGCCATCATTATTTAGTCCACTATTTTCCATTAATTTGGTTTCAGATTTATTAATTTTTATGTTTTCTCCTTCTCCATTCCGTGTTCATACAAAGCATTCAGCAATTTCGCCAGGTCTTCTCCAGACTCAGATAAAATAACAATATTACGGCAAATCTAGAGGTTTTGATTAGGTCTATATCTCCTTGAACTGTGTTTCTTTGATTCCTATCTGGTTTCCTTTGCCGCTTGTTCTATACAGAGAAAAATGTGGTGACAAACTGCTACCTTGCCTCACTCTTTTCGGGATAGCTCTTTCTTTTTCATGGTCTTCATTTCATATAAACGCATTGCATTAAAGGTACATAATTACATATACAACACTGTAACGCACAGCTATAAGTCACGAGCTCAGTTGTGGGATCTTTGACATCACAACAACGCCACCTGACCTAAGGGTGTTTTTACAGAATTCCAGAAGCGGGGAAACAGTATTGAACCTGTCACAAAGTATGTAATAAAATCTATATTCACCTGAGTAGGAAGCTACTAGATTATCTCACCAGGTCAATGTATGCTGATTTAATCGGGACTGATTAGAATTAGAATCGACCAGTGAAGAAATGAGTAAATGAGCACATAAATGCAAGGCCACAGCCAGGATGGAGCTTAAATATTGTTACCAGTCGTCAAGGCTACTGCTAGCCACTTGTTATACAGAGCACATGATCAGGTTATAGACATCTATGATAGAAACATAATTATGAATTTATGTTAAAGCAAAGTGCAGAATCCTCAGACATATTATTAGATATGAAGCTTGATACTCATCTATATTCTTAATAACAATGAACCCAGTCATGTGGAGTAGCAAAAGTAATTTTGCAGCCCTAGCGCTCATTTACGAGATCACCGCTAACCTAATCCTCCAATCGGGAAATTTTCTTCCAGTGTTCGCAAAAAGTGCACATTCTCTCTCAGTTCACGTCTCCCCTTCGTTACGCGTGCTCAATAGAAAGGGAATTATCAACGTTCCATTCTGAATGATTTCTCGTGGCAGTCGACGGTCAATGATATGAGTCCAGGTCTTACAACTTGAAGCTCGTTGAAAGTTTCCCTTTCTCTCTTAATGTTGTTGATAAATTACGAGTAAAACGTTTTCAGCAAACAGGGTGTGTATGTCGTTGCACAGGATTGATATCTGGATGGGCATCCGACGGTTACTGGACCTGAATATTGATATTGTGGTACCGACACAAAGTAATTATTGGGGAAAGACCAGAAATAATAATAAAGATAATAAGAAGCAGAAGAAGAAAATATGAGTAATATAATGAATGAATTAATACCCAGTATTAACTATAATAATAATAATAATAATAATAATAATAATAATAATAATAATAATAATAATAATAATAATAATAATAATAATAATAATATTTGCTTTACGTCCCACTAACTACGCTTTTACAGTTTTCGGAGACGCCGAGGTGCCGGAATTTAGTCCCGCAGGAGTTCTTTTACGTGCCATTAAATCTACCGACACGAGGCTGACGTATCTGAGCACCTTCAAATACCACCGGACTGAGCCAGGATCGAACCTGTCACGTTGGGGTCAGAAGGCCAGCGCCTCAACCGTCTGAGCCACTCAGCTCGGCTATAATAATAATAATAATAATAATAATAATAATAATAATAATAATAATAATAATAATGAATTATTAGTAGTAGTCTCGATTAACATAATTTCATGTGAATACTGCCAGTCTGACCGCCTCGAGTGGTTCACGTGGCTGCATCTCACCGCTGGGTTCCGTGGTACAAATTCCGGTCACTCCGAGTGAGATTTGTGCTGAATAAAACAGAGGCGGGACAGGATTTTCTTCGGGTACTCCGGTTGACGCTGTCATCTTTCAATCCAGCAACTCTCCAATATCATTTCATTTCATCCGTCAGTCATTAAACATTGCCCCAAAGGGGTGCGACAGGCTTTCAGCAGCTGATACAATTCCTATCCTCGTCGCTAGATGGGGGCTTCATTCATTCCATTCCTCACCCGATCGAATGACTCAAAACAGACTGTGGATTATCCTGATCATTATTATTAGCATTTAAGTGAATCGCTGTCGCTAGCATTGTTGAATACCTGTCATCTGTGTCAGAATTCTATCCTACAGTCTTGGATGTTCTACTGCACTTATCCGTATGCTGATGATCATACTCAAACTTTCCGCTCTAATTAGGAAAGGAAACTGTATAAACACAACATTCTGTATAGCCAATAGTACAAACTTGAACAGTTCGATTTTAATTTGTATCTAGTGTAACTCGAAACATGTAGGGTACGGGTTGTTCTTGTAGATTAATTTTGGCGACTGAGACGTGTTTAGTAATAATCCCCGCGTAGCTGTGAGTTCAGAAATCGTCCATTAACACACATTATTCTAGAATCTGCATGCATGCGTTAAGTTTGTGGATATGCTTATATTACCGAGCAAGTGGCCTTGCGATTAGGGTCGCGCAGCTGTGTGATTGCACTCGGGAGATAGTGGGTTCGAATCCCACTGTCAGCAGCCCTTAAGGTGATTTTCCGTAGTTTCCTATTTTCAACGCCAGGCAAATGCTGGGGCTATACCTTAATTAAGGCTACGAAATCCTTCCCACTCCAAGCCCTTTCCTATCCCATCGTCGCTATAAGACCTACCTGTGTCAGTGCGACGTAAAGCAAATAATAATAATAATAATAATAATAATAATAATAATAATAATAATAATAATAATAATAATAATAATAATAATAATAATAATAATAATAATAATACGGTTATATTAGCTGCCATAAAACTTCATTTGAGGTACTAATACAGAATTTTACTTCAGTCAACGTCCGGGTCCATGGGTGAATTTTTAGCCTCACGGTCTTCTGCTCAGAAAGCCTCCGGATCGATTCCCGACCGGACCGAACTGCACAGGGGATATTCGTCTTTAAAATCACGTTGTCATTCACTACCAACCACTACAGAAACGTAAAATAGTGAATACATCAGAGAAGGCATCCGGCCGTAAAGCATGGCTTAATCCATACTTATGAAGGAGTCCCTATGACTTTCGAATCACCGATTTTATTGCTACTTCGCGTGTTAATATCAGTTATTAGGTATAGCGAAGAGTAAATGGTATGAAAAACCAAACTAAACCCCATGGCGCAACAGCCCCAAAGGCCGTGGCATACGGAGCGACCACTGCTCAGCCCGGAGATCTGCAGGTTACGAGGCGTCGTGCTGTTGGCACGACGAATCCTCTCGGCCGCTATTCTTGGCTTTCTAGACCGGGGCCGCTGTCTCACCGTCAGGCAGCTCCACAATTGTAATCTCTTCGGCTGAGTGGATCTCGAATCAATCCTCAGATTCATACCTGGCCGAGACTTGAACCAGGGGCCTCCGGATAAAACACAAGCATGCTACCCTTAGACCACGGAGCCGTCCAGTAACTGGCATGAGTCAAATGTCTTCATATTTTTCATTCACAGTCATCTCGTCAATGGTACTCTAGTAGTAGCGTCCTTGCCTACGAACGTGAAGTTTTAACACTAAGATCGCGTCCTTGCCATGGAAGAAAGTTTAATAATAATAATAATAATAATAATAATAATAATAATAATAATGTTATTTGCTTAACGTCCCACTAACTACTTTTACGGTTTTCGGAGACGCCGAAGTGCCGGAATTTTGTCCCACAGAAGTTCTTTACGTGCCGGTAAATCTACCGACACGAGGCTGACGTATTTGAGCACCTTCAAATACCACCGCTCTGATCCAGGATCGAACCTGCCAGTTAGGCTCAGAAGGCCAGCGCGTCAACCGTCTGAGCCACTCAGCCCGGCGGAAGAATGTTTTGCTTACAGTTTATACATTTCTTCGCAGTTGGGTTATTGTTGTTCTTTTATATTATGTATTAAAATACGCAGCTTCGTGAAATAAAGACACCGATCTTAATAGCTGCAGTCGCTTAAGTGCGGCCAGTATCCAGTATTCGAGAGACAGTGGGTTCGAAACCCACTGTTGTCAGCTCTGAAGAGTGTTTTAAATGGTTTCCCATTTTCTCACCAGGCAAATGCTGGGGCTGTACCTTATTAAGGCCACGGCAGATTTTTTCCCACTCCTAGCCCTTTCCTGTCCTATCGGCGCCATAAGACCTATCTGTGTCGGAGCGACGTAAAACAACCTGTAAAAAAATAATAATAACGAAGTTACTCTGTAATTATAATGGACTAGCTGTTACCCAAGGCTTCACTCGCAAGGATTTGGTAAGTTGATAAAAATTACTTGTTCCTCGGTACTGCACTAAGACATTATCTGAAAATGCCTAAAGTATGAAAACTCGCCGAAAAATTGCATTTCATTTACCCCAGAACCTCTTTGTAAACCACGTTTGTGGCATTGCCTTTTGGGGCTAAGATGACCAGGCTAATGGCAGAGCTAAATCTAGAACATGCGACATGGAACTCAACATGTAAGAAACAGTCCTCTTTTAAGTCGAATAAAACGGTTTCTTTATTTCCAAAGGAGAACCCTAATACTTATTTTCACGTCTGTAACATCTTAGTTTTGAGATATAAGCATTCTCATAAAGACAATACAACTCCTTCTTCATTTATTTTTGATCTCCTGCTTAACTTGATTTTCCGAAAACAAAAAGTTCTTTACTTTTTTTTTTGCTAGGGGCTTTACGTCGCACCGACACAGATAGGTCTTATGGCGACGATGGGATAGGAAAGACCTAGGAGTTGGAAGGAAGCGGCCGTGGCCTTAATTGTACAGCCCTAGCATTTGCCTGGTGTGAAAATGGGAAACCACGGAAAACGATCTTCAGGGCTGCCGATAGTGGGATTCGAACCTACTATCTCCCAGATGCAAGCTCACAGCCGCGCGCCTCTACGCGCACGGCCAACTCGCCCGGTTTTCTTTACTTCTAAAGGGAATTAAAAATACCTTTTTTTTTCGTCTGTAACATGGTAAGTTAATGAGTTATACTGTAGATATACTCCTATTAAAAAGTGCCTCACTCCTTGGCTCAGCGTTGAGGCCTTCTGTTCACAGGGTTCCGGGTTGGATTCCGGGCTGGGTCGAGGATTTTAACAGCGTGTGATTAATTCTTATGGTTCGGGGACAGGTTATTAGTGTTTGTCCCAACACTCTCTTCTTCACATTCACTCAACACACCGCATTACCAGGGACTGCCTGGCCGAGGCGGTAAAGGCATGCTCGGTTCACCCGGAAGGACGTGGGTTCGATTCCCCGTCAGGTAGTCGTAAAATTTAAGAAACGAGATTTCCACTGAGGTTCAATCAGCCTACACCAAAAATGAGTACCAGGTTAACTCCTGGGGGAAAGGCGCCCGGGCGTAGAGCTAATAACTCTACTCCACCAAGTGCCGAGGTTACGGATAATGGAAGCCTTTACCTTCCACCCCTCCAGGGGCCTTCATGGCCTGTACGGAGATGACATTGCTTTGCTCTGCTTTTACACCACATTACCAACCACAACAGGAACACGCTAATAGTAATTACCTACCTACATACGGGGATGACGTCAGGAAAGGCATCCAGACATAAAAAAGTGTCAAATCCACACGTGCGAGACAGTTCGCACCCGCGATCCACAGATGTGGGAAAAGCGGTAGAAGAAGAAGATACTCATTTTAAAAATTCACCCGCTTTTCTATTATTTCGCCCCTTAAATGGATTTTCCAAACACAGTGCGTTCATTTATTTTTAAAGGAGATTCCAAGTACCTGTTTTAACGCCTGTAACATCTTCAGTTTCTGAGATACTGTATATGTATCCTCATATAAATAATTCAACTCCTTCCTCACTTCTTTTTACACCCCCCCCCCCTTAAGTGGATTTTATGAAAACAAAAAATGTGTTATTTTATTTTAAAGGAGATTCCAAATACCAGTTTACGTGCCTGTAACACGTTAGGTTTTTGTGATATATTGTAGACTAGCAAATGTACCCGTGCTTCGCTACGGTATTCTAAATTGTATTCGGATATCAAGTAAATTACTATACATGCAGTGAATAAGATTTTTTAAACTGCATGCCTCTTAGGGTTATCCAGAAACAGCAGGCGGAGATTCCCATACGTTGTTTCCAATGTAAAGTGCGAGTTGCAGAGTTGTGATGATAACGGCAGGCTCACTTGCCTACTACCATTCACAATCAAGTAGGTAAATTTTCATCATAATGGGAAGCCCCATTGCCTAATGCGCTGCCACAGTCGATTTTTGGGAGTTTTCGTTGCCTGGCAGGCGGTCTTTCCTACTTCAAGACATATTCAAGTTGAGGAGTTGTTATTATAATAGCAGGCACCTTTCCAACTGCCAGTCAAAATTGAGTTGTGCTGTCATCATTATAGTGACAGGCCCCTTTTCTTAATGAGATTCACACCGAGTTGGTGAGTTTGCATTATAATAGCAAGGCCACTATGCCTAATGCCAGTCACGTTTCAGATGGGTAAATTTGTTTATAAAGGCGGGTACACATGCCTACTCCCAAACACAGTCGGTTAAGGGATTTATAAACAAAATTGCATGCTCCCGTGACTTCTGCCTTGTCAAATCGAGAAGGGAATTTTTAATTACAATGGCAGTCCCTCCTTACTAACGCTAGTAACAAAGGAATTGTGGAAGGATCGCACTCGTACCGCCAGTCAAAGTCGATGTGTAGAGTAATGATTACAATAGCTGACGCCCTACTGCTGAGACTCACTATCGATGTAAAATATTAATTATAATGGCAAACACCCAATTTCCACATCGCTACAAATCGACTTCAATGAATATAGAGTATATAGATCGACATACGAGGTATATGCATGTTTACAATGTTTCAAACCTTCATTTACAGATTAACTGCTGCTAAACGATACATCATATCGACAAACGGATTGTACCATAAGACGCCTCATTTAGCGGTCGAAATGGCTGGTCTTAAGATACTTTCTCATCTATTTATGTGTACGATTGAGTTACAAACGTCGAATAGGGTGAAATTTGGGTAAGGTTTTCTAACAGTGCATTAGTCCCGGGTACTAAAATGACAGCTACAAACATAGAATTTGGCTCACGTATGGATACTTCGTGGGCCGATTTTCGTGCAGAATAAGATGTTCTATATTTCGTATAAGAGATTAGAACTACGTATTTAACACATACAAAGAGAAAATGTAGGTGTAATATAGAAAAAGAGACAAATCTAACATACACTGACTGACAGAGCAAATGCAACACCAAGGAGGAGTGGTTCGAAAGGGATGAAAGTTGGGGAAAAAACAGAGTCGGCACGGAAGAATAATTGATGTTTATTTCAAACCGATATGCAGGTTACACAATGCGCACGGCATCGACTCAGTAGGATGTAGGACCACCGCGAGTGGCGATGCACGCAGAAACACGTCGAGGTACAGATTCAATAAGAGTGCGGATGGTGTCCTGAGGGATGGTTCTCCATTCTCTGTCAACCATTTGCCACAGTTGGTCGTCCGTACGAGGCTGGGGCAGAGTTTGCAAACGGCGTCCAATGAGATCCCACACGTGTTCGATTAAGTGAGAGATCCGGAGAGTACGCTGGCCACGGAAGCATCTGTACACCTCGTAGAGCCTGTTGGGAGATGCGAGCAGTGTGTGGGCGGGCATTATCCTGCTGAAACAGAGCATTGGGCAGCCCCTGAAGGTACGGGAGTGCCACCGGCCGCAGCACATGCTGCACGTAGCGGTGGGCATTTAACGTGCCTTGAATACGCACTAGAGGTGACGTGGAATCATACGCAATAGCGCCCCAAACCATGATGCCGCGTTGTCTAGCGGTAGGGCGCTCCGCAGTTACTGCCGGATTTGACCTTTCTCCACGCCGACGCCACACTCGTCTGTTGTGACTATCACTGACAGAACAGAAGCGTGACTCATCGGAGAACACGACGTTCCGCCATTCCCTCATCCAAGTCGCTCTAGCCCGGCACCATGCCAGGCGTGCACGTCTATGCTGTGGAGTCAATGGTAGTCTTCTGAGCGGACGCCGGGAGTGCAGGCCTCCTTCAACCAATCGACGGGAAATTGTTCTGGTCGATATTGAAACAGCCAGGGTGTCTTGCACATGCTGAAGAATGGCGGTTGACGTGGCGTGCGGGGCTGCCACCGCTTGGCGGCGGATGCGCCGATCCTCGCGTGCTGACGTCACTCGGGCTGCGCCTGGACCCCTCGCACGTGCCACATGTCCCTGCGCCAACCATCTTCGCCACAGGCGCTGCACCGTGGACACATGCCTATGGGTATCGGCTGCGATTTGACGAAGCGACCAACCTGCCCTTCTCAGCCCGATCACCATACCCCTCGTAAAGTCGTCTGTCTGCTGGAAATGCCTCCGTTGACGGCGGCCTGGCATTCTTAGCTATACACGTGTCCTGTGGCACACGACAACACGTTCTACAATGACTGTCGGCTGAGAAATCACGGTACGAAGTGGGCCATTCGCCAACGCCGTGTCCCATTTATCGTTCGCTACGTGCGCAGCACAGCGGCGCATTTCACATCATGAGCATACCTCAGTGACGTCAGTCTACCCTGCAACTGGCATAAAGTTCTGACCACTCCTTCTTGGTGTTGCATTCGCTCTGTCAGTCAGTGTATAAGGAATAGAGATACGACTAAACGTCATAGGACCAAAGTTGTAGATCACTCCAAATTGAACCGAGACTGTGCCATCCGTTTTGTGATAGACTTACCGTTTAGCCGACGAATACCTCAAAAAGAAAATCTGCACAATCATCAAAATTGCGTCCATATTTCGATATTTTGTAAAAGGTAAAAAATTTGAACATCTTTTAATTTTTCCGTCGGTTACAGGCTAATTTCTATTTTCTTGCCAGCCTGACAGATTGTGCCGCCATCTTGATTTGGGGGGAAGGGGGATAAAAATGAGGAAATACCTGAACAAAACTTATAGGTTGTCGCTTTGGATGAATTATACGACTGCGTTATTAAGCTGAGACCTAAATCTTAAGCCTTCCAGCGTGCTCCCTTCAGGGTATTTTGAGAATTTACGATTTTTCTAGCTTCTCCGGGACCAAGTTTCAAATTACTGAGATTTCTGGAAGTGCCTCATTAATTCACGTCTATTTCATTTTTATATTTTAATATAGATGGCTCCAGACCGACTTGCATTTTTATATATAGATGACAGATAAGCATGAGCACGTTTAAGAGTGCAAACCTCCACTTAGAGATTCACTACTCCTAAACGGTACAAGATATCAACAAACGGTTTGCGCCAACAGACACACTCGTTTTTGTTCTACATGTTTTATCCCAAACATTTTCTCGTATCTCCCATATTTATGGGCTAAATTGAGTTCGAATATTTGAATAGGGTGAAATTTGGGTACATTTTAAAATATTTATATAATTTTTGCATACTTATGTATAAGCTAGAATCATGAAATTTGGTCCACATATGGCCTTAAATTTTGTCAATGTGTGCACGAAACTTGATAGCTATATATTTTCCATAAGTGTGTCAAACAATGAAATATACGTGTGAAAATCACAAAATTTACGAACATTCCAGAAATACAGCCAACTCTAACGTATAAGGGAGAGAGATACGACAAAACGTCATAGGACCAAAGTTGTAGATCACTACAAATTGAACTGAGATTGTGCCATCCGTTTTGTGGACGACTTACCGTTTAGCCAGCAAATACCTCAAAAGGAATGTCTTTACAGTCATTACAATTGCCTCTATATTTCGATATCTTTGGGGGTAAAAAGTGAAAAATTTGAACATCTTGGAATTTTTCCATCGATTACACACTGACATATCAATTTGCGTAATGTCAATTTTCTAGCTCGTCTCTCAGACTGTGCCTCAATCCTGCTTTGAGGGAGGGTTTAAAAATGAGGACTTTCAGAAAACTAAATCTAACAAATATGCAGATAGTCATTATTACACTTGAAACAGGTAACTGTACGAAACTTTAGCCAAAATAGTCAATGAACAGACACACGGTCATTACGATTTTATTTATATATAAAAAATCTGCTCTACATACACCACCGTTTGGGCTTTGTCCGCTGTACATAATCTGCAAAACCAACCGTTCATTATATCTCAATTATTAATCCTCCTATCGAAAAATGCGCATGAGAAAAAGGTTTTCGAAATGAATATCCATCAAGGTTGGTCGACTTCCAGTCAGGTTGGTGTTGTATATATTGTGGGAATGTAAAATCACCATTTCGGCTCCCAATAAACCCCGAGTCCATTCCGGGAATTTGAAATGGTATGGAACTCAAAACCTACCTTTGGACTGGTGGATGCTAAATATGAAGTTTGGTTGATATATCTCCAACAGTTTTCAAGTTATAAGAAATAGGCTTTACACGCACCCGTTCTTGAGTTAAGTCTGGTGGGACTTGTACCGAAAAATAGTCCGTTATTGTTATCTCCCTTATTAATCCTCGTATCGAAATGATGCATATGAGAAATGAAGGTTTATAAGTTAATTTCCATTAAGGCAGGTAGATTTCCATTAAATTTGGTTGTGTGCATTTTGTGAGAGCGCAAAATCATGGTTTCAGTTTCGTATAAATCCCCAGTGAATTCAGTGATTTAGGAACAATATTGGCCCTAAAAGCTACCCAAGGATAAGTGTATTCCAAATATGAAGTTTGGTAGAAATATATCCAGCAGTTTTGAAGTTATAGACAAACAGACAAACAAACACCAAAGCTAAAAAATATTCAGATGGTTATTATAACACCTAAAATGGATAACTGTAAGAAAATTTCTTCAAAATAGTCAATGAACAGACACACGGTCGTTACGATTTTATTTATATTTATTTATATTTTGGCGAAATTTCCGTACAGTTATCCGTTTCAGGTGTAATAATGACCATACGCATAACTTTTAGCTTTGGTTCTGTTCGTCTGTTTGTTTGTCTGTTTGTCTGTTACCGAGCTCGATAGCTGCAGTCGTTTAAGCGCGGCCAGAGAGCCCAGTATTCGGGAGATGGCGGGTTCGAACCCCACTGTCGCCAGCCCTGAAGATGGTTTTCCGTCGTTTCCCATTTTCACACCAGGCAAATGTTGGGGCTGTACCTTAATTAAGGCCACGGCCGCTTCCTTCCCACTCCTAGCCCTTTCCTGTCCCATCGTCGCCATAAGACCTATCTGTGTTGGTGCAACGTAAAGCAACTTGTAAAGAGAAAACGTTTGTCTGTTTGTCTATAACTTGAAAACTACTGCATATATTTCTACCAAACTTCATATTTAGAATCCACCTGTACTTGGGTAGGTTTTAGGGCCATTATTGTTTCTCAATCCCTGAATTCACTGGGGGTTTATATGAAACAGAAACAGTGATTTTGCACTTCCATAAAATATACACAACCGAAATTAATAGAAATGTACCTGCTTTAAAGGGAGATCAATTTATAAACATTTTTCTCATATGCATCATTTTGATACGAGGATTAATAAGGGAGATATAATTAACAGACCGTTTTTCGGTACAAGTCCCACCGGAGTTAACTCAAAAGCGGGTGCGTGTAAAGCCTATTTCTTATAACTTGAAAACTACTGGAGATATTTCAACCAAACTTCACATTTAGCATCCACCTGTCCAAAGGCACGTTCATAGGCCCATATCATGTCAAATTCTCGAAATTAACTTGGGGTTTATTGGGAACCGAAACAGATATTTTACCCTCCTACAATATACACAAGACCAGCCTGACTGCAACCAATCTTCATTGAAATCAATTCCTAAATTTTTTTTCACATGTGCATTTTTTCAACAGGGGGAATAATAAGGGAGATATCACGAATGGTCTGTTTTGCAGGCTAAGTCCATCCAGCAGATATTGCCCAAAAGGTGCTGTACGTGGAGCAGATTCCTTATTTATCTATATAAATAAAATCGTAACGACCGTGAGTCAGTGCATTGACTATTTGGGCGAAATTTTCGTACAGCTATCCATTTACGGGACAATAATGGCCATCTGCATATCTTTTAGGTATAGTTTCCTGAAAGTCCTAAATTTTATCCCCCTCGCCCAAAATCAAGATTGCGGCACAATCTGCCAGACGAGAAAGAAAATTGAAATTAGGTGAAATTATACGATTTAGCCTGTAACCGACGGAAAACTTCCAAGATTTTTAAATTTTCACTTTTTATCCCCGAAGAATATAGAAGTACGGAGGCAATTTTAATGACGGTGCAGACCTTCGTTTCGAGGTATTTTGCGCCTAAACGATCAGTTGTATCAGAAAACGGATGGCCCAATCTCTGCTCAATTTGGAGTGATGTACAACTTCGGTCCTATGACGTTTCTTCGTATATCTAATCCTTATATGTTAGATTTCTCTCAATTTCTCGATTAGACCTACATTTTGCTCTTTGTACACGTATAATTCGTAATTCGAATCACTTATATGAACGATATAATCATCTAATTCTACACGAATATTGGCCCACGCAGTATCCATACGTGAGGCAAATTCTCGGTATGTAGCTGTCACATTGATGTCCGGTTCCATGGCTAAATGGTTAGCGTGCTGGCCTTTTTTCACAGGGGTCCCGGGTTCGATTCCCGGCAGGGTCAGGAATTTTAACCATCATTGGTTAATTTCGCTAGCACGGGGCTCGGTGTATGTGATGTGTTCATCATAATTTCATCCTCATAACGACGCGCAGGTCGCCTACAGGAGTCAAATCAAAAGACCTGCACCTGGCGAGCCGAACTTGTCCTCGGACACTCCGGGACTAAAGGCCATACGCCATTTCAGTTCATTTTGTCACATTCGTACCCGAAAGTAATGCACTGTGAGACAACCTTACGGAAATTCACCCTGTTCAACGTTCCTAACTCAATTTCACCCATAAATAGATGAGACACGAGAAAATATCTTAAGATTAGCCATTTAGACCGCTAAATGAGGCGTCTTATAGTGCAATCCGTTTGTCGATATCATGTATCATTTAGCAGTAGTTAATCTGTAAATGAAGGTTTGCAATGTTGTAAGCATGCATACACTTCGTATGTCGATCTATATATATATATTCATTGAAGTCGTTTGTTTTTGCGACGTAGGAAGGGAGTTTTTGCCATTATAATTAATATTTTACATCGATAGTGACTCTCAACAGGATGGCGTCTGCTATTGTAATCATTACTCTCCATATTGACGTTGACTGGCAGTAGGAATGGGATCCTTCTCCAACTACTTTGTAACTACCATTAGTAAGGAAGGACTACCATTGTAATTCTCTTCTCGATTTTACTTGCAGAACTCAAGGGAGCATGCAATTATTTCAAAAATCCCCTAACCGATTGTGTTTGGGAGTAGGCAAGTGTGCCCGCCATTATAAAAAATTTACCCATATAAAATGTGACTGGCATTAGGCATAGTTGCCTTGCTATTGTAATAGAAGCTAAATAACTCGGTGTGACTGCCATTAAGAAAATGGGCCTGTCATTATAATGCTAGTAGCACAACTCAATTTTGACTGGCAGTAGGGAAGGTGCCTGCTATTACAATAAGAACTCCTCATATGTAATCTGTCTGGAAGTAGCAAAAGGCGCCTGCCGTTGTAACGAAAACTCCCCAAACCGATTATGATGGCGCAGTAGGTAATGGAGACTCCCATTATAATGAAAACTTTCCTACTCGATTATGAATGGCGGTAGGCAAGTGAGCCAGCCGTTATCATCACAACTCCGCAACTCACACCTTACATTGGGAGCAACGTATGTGAATTTCCCCGTGCTGTTTCTGGATAACACTAAGAGGCATGCAGTTTAAAGAATCTTATTTAGTGCATGTACAGTAATTTACTTCGATAACCGTATACAATGTAGAATACCGTAGCGAAGCACGGGTACATTTGCTAGTATATAGTTAATCTCGCTGCTATAAGAATACTGGAGGTGACGTTGCCATGGTTACGGCAGTTCATTTCTTTATCCGATTACTCGAGCAGGGGAAGTGTGGTGCCAATATCTCCATAACGGTTGATTTTAGGACCTTAAAACTTGGTTTCTGGGCCCGCAGGGCTTATCGAGTTTTGGTTTTTGCGTCAAGGGGCTTAAATTGAGCTTTGTCTCGTCATTGTACGAGAAATTCGATATTTCGCCTATATTAGCCTAGTATTTTTATATCCCATTCCGTCCCTCCCCCTTCTAATTGTCTTGAAAATAAAATACAGCCAATGTCCCTTGGTGATTATGAATATTTACATTAGTACAATCATTTTTAAAAATGGCCCAATAGTTCCTGAGATTAGCCATTACATACTAAAAAAACTTTACCTCTTTATATATTAGTATAGGTAATGATACACTAAGTTTCAAAACTATCTGTGATTCGAACGTCTGAGGGCTGTCTCATCCACCCCTCCTATCCCCCAAGTATTTTGGGAAGGATAGGAGAATGAAGAAGAAGGTAAGAAGATCGATACAGACATTTTTAATCTTTGCTGTCCCAGACTCCCTTTCCAATTTTCATAGCTCCACTATCTGGAAGTCGCTGACAAGCTTGTAGAAATAATTCTCACCAGGGATGTTTACTGTTGAGCAGCCACTGCTTGTACAGCAATATTGTTTGTGTTTGGATGACCGGCTTTCTCTGTCAATAAACATCGTGTGTGTTAGCTCTCCCTGTTCGTACATAGAGCTTTCTATAATGCTTTAAAAGCAACATATCACTCCAGCACAGACCCGTCGAGAGTTTGATTCTGTCCCTTTGGTATCATGCGTCTGTCGTTCGAAATACTGGAATATTCGTAATGTGCCTCACTGATATTGACATAAGATGAAATGCGATGGAAAGTCTGCAGTTTTTACTATAAACATAAAAATGAGCGACAATTGCCTCTTTCTCAATATTAAAACAAAATTCTGCCTGGTTCCTGATTTATTGTTATTAGATCACAAAATCGGTTTGCAGCCCGCCTGGTGGCCGTGATTGTTAAGGCGTCAGATCTATATATGCAATGGCACCGCGGTTAGGCGGTTCGAATCCAGTTTGGTCGGAAAAATCTCACCATCGGAATGCTGGCCGACAAGGTAGGACAGGTGGTGATATCGAGCAAGTTGGCCGTGCAGTTAGGGTCGCGGAACTGTGAGGTTGCATTCGGGAGATAACGGGCTCGAACCTCACTGCCGGGAGCCGTGAAGGTGGTTTCTCGCGGTTTCCCAGATTCACACCAGGCAAATGCCTGGGTCTGTACCTTAATTAAGACCACGGTTGCTTCTTTCCCACTCCTCACCCTTCCCTACCCTCTCGTCGCTATAAGGCTTATCTGTGTCAGTACGACATAAAGCAAACTGTAAAAACAAAAACAAAGAACATTGTGGTGGTATACAATTTCTAATGACTAGTTTGTGTGCCAGAAACCTGGATGAAATTCTAAATTTCTCCACATTGTTCACATGGAGAGAGGGTTTATGATGCTGTTGGTGGAAATTCATTCTTCGAGTGGGGACGTTAAAACTTGAGCAGACACTTTGGTGGTATTTGACAGCGGTAGGCTATGTGACGACACCGGGTTTCACCTTCTCCCTACCTATTACCATATACCACATCACATTAACTCCTCTGATGAGGTTGTCGTCAGAAAGGGCATCCGGTCCTAAAACTCCCAACGAAGATTCATCTCACTTCGCACCCGACCCCGTTAACGAGGAGGTCTTTGTTAGAATGAAAGTCATAATAGGAAATAATTATATTGCTATGCCATCATACGGGAGGGCAAAACAACTCTTCGTGCTTATATTTGTCCCTACACTAACGTATGCGTTAATATGAAGCTATCTTAAAAAGAAAAACCTCGAACTCCGGAAGAAAGTGAAAGCTACATCCCTGAAAATTTCAACTCGCCCCAACTAATCCGGGGATGTATTGATCCTATGTCACAAAACAGTCATCGTTGTATTGCGAGTCGGAGTAGTCATACGCTCTATTAACTTCTGTCCAAACGAGAATACCGCACAGTCATAGAATAGTGTCATCTTCAACCTGCAGATTCAATAACAGCTTCACGGTCCCATAACTTCATCTCTTATCCTTCTTCCACCTCTTTTCCCGCTCCATGGTGGGCTCGCGGGAGCAAACTGTGTCGCACATATGGAATCGGCCTTTTTATACGGTCGAGGAACCTTCCAGACACCAACCCTCTGTGGAAGGGTGTATTCACTATTGTGAGTTTGTGTGGTAGTGTCATGTGCAGTGTGTGTGTGCGTATATGAAGAGCAGTATAGAGACGAACACAAACATCCAGTTCCTGAGACAAAGGAATCAACCACACGAAGATAATGCCCCAGACCCGACAGAGAATCAAACCCAGGATCCTCTGAACCGAGAACCGTGACGCTAACTTCTCAGTCAAGGAACAGATCCCATCACTTCATGATGTTACAGATTCCATTTCGAGTATTGCAGTTTTCACAAAGCACGAGGGACACATTACTGAGCCAACTTTGATGAATGAATGGGGATTGTCAGCAGTATAAGGTGTTGAGATATAAAATACTCGAGCGTGTTTGTCTCCATTTATATAAAGAAACGAATTAATCCTTAAACATACAAAATATGAATACTACATTTCTTAACTCATATCCCCGTGAATGATACACTTACTTAAAGTTCTATAAACATAATACACTTCAAGTTTGACAAGTGGTTTAACATCCATCCAACTGAGTTCTACAATTTCTCGGTGTTGAGATGGGAAAGTTTAAACGTATGACTTAATCTACCTTTAAAAACTCCAGGAAAATGAGAAATTTACACTTCTGAAGACCTCAACCCTCCACAGAGTAATTTATAGATTTCATATTCCCAATACTGAATATAGATGAAATGAAAGTAAACATTAACGGCTTCTGCGAAAATGCTAGAACCAAAATAGTAGTGGCGAACAATTTCTCGGCTTACGTTGCCTTAATAGTTAAAGAAATCCACAAACTATATGGTTAATAATTGTGTTTGTGGCTCCAGTAACAATGAAATGCCGTATAGCTTTTAGTGCCGGGAGTGTCCGAGGACATATTCGGCTCGCCAGGTGCATGTCTTTTGATTTCACTCCCGTAGGCAACCTGCGCGTCGTGATGAGGATGAAATGATGATGAAGACGACACATACACCCAGCCCCCGTACCACCGAAATTAACCAATGATGGTTAAAATTCCTGACCCTGCCTGGAATCGAACCCGGGACCCCTGTGACCGAAGGCCAGCACGATAACCATTTAGCCATGTAGCCGGACTGTGGCTCCAGTAACTTATGCGTATGAATGTTTTGACGATATAGTAGAATTGCATACGTCGTTTAAAGGATGTAAATTCATATCCTACACACATAAATTACAGTAATATACATACTTAAGCCATAAACATGGCACAGTGAAGACTACACACCAGATCATAGATTAATGTAGACCTACTTTATTTAAGATGTTAACCTTATTTATATTTTGGATCCATAAAATAATCAGTACATACATAAAAGTCCGCCTCTGTGGTGTAGTGGTTAGCGTGATTAGCTGCCACCCCCGGAGGTCCGGGTTCGATTCCCGGCTCTGCCACGAAATTTGAAAAGGGCTGGAACGGGGTCCACTCAGCCTCGGGAGGTCAACTGAGTAGAGGTGGGTTCGATTCCCACTTCGGCCATCCTGGAAGTGGTTTTCCTCCAGGCAAATGCCGGGATGGTAGCTAACTTAAGGCCACGGCCGCTTCCTTCCCTCTCCTTGCCTGTCCCATCCAATCTTCCCATCCCTCCACAAGGCCCCTGTTCATCATAGCAGGTGAGGCCGCCTGGACGAGGTACTGGTCATTCTCCCCAGTTGTATCCCCGACCCAATGTCTGAATCTCTAGGACACTGCCCTTGAGGCGGTAGAGGTGGGATCCCCCGCTGAGCCCGAGGGAAAAACCGACCCTGGAGGGTAAACAGATTACGAACGAACGAACAGTATGTATGTATGTATGTATGTATGTATCGGTGTTCGGTTATAGCTCGAGAACCTTCTTCTTTATCTGTTAACTCTCCAGGGTCAGTTTTTCCCTCGGACTCAGCGAGGGTTCCCACCTCTACCGCCTCAAGGGCAGTGTTCTGGAGCTTCAGACTCTGGGTCGGGAGATACAACAGGGGAGGATGACCAGTAGCTCGACCAGGCGGCCTCACTTGCTATGCTGAACGGGGGCCTTGCGGGGGGATGGGAAGATTGGAAGGGATAGACAAGGAAGAGGGAAGGAAGCAGCCGTGGCCTGAAGTTAGGTATCATCCCGGCTAGCTCGAGAACCACTAAACATTTCTTGCGATTTTCAGTAGAGAATCTCCCGTGAACGGATTTAGCATATTAATATTAAACTGTGTTGTAAGGAAGCCAAAGAATAACGGTTTCTGCTAATTAACTCGACGAAAGTGGTGACAAACGAACGATTTCTCGGCTTACACTGCCTAAGCCATTGAAGATACCCCCAAACTATAGACTTAAGAACTGAAGAGTATAAGAAGTTCAACAGAAAAATATGTGCTCGAGTCCGCACAGGTATTTTTAAAAGTTCACCCATAATAACAGCTTTTCTTCTGCGAAACAGCTGGGAGAAAGTGATTGCAGGTGTACAATTTCTCGGCTTGCTCTGTCTTAATCGTTAGAGATATATGGTTAAGAATTGTTGAACATAAGAAATATACAAAAGGGTCCGTATCACCATATACCTATCTTTAAAAAGTTACCCACAATAACTGTTTTATTATCTGTTATCAGCAGAACCCTTACCTTAGGTAGAGAATAAAGCATTCCTGATGCTCGGATTAACGCTCTTTTTTAAAACGTTATAATTCCAGAACCACTCAACAGTTTTCATGCTGTTTTTGCTATTGCCTAGGGGATTTCCTCGATCAAGGGTTTTTTGTATTAAACATTGGGTGTTTATGAAAGCAAACGAAGCATTAACAACTTCTACGAAACAGCCGGGGGAAATTGATTGCACATGAACAATTTCTCGGCTTACTCTGCCTTAATCGTTAAAGATCTATGGTTAAGATTTGTAGAACATAAGAAATACACAAAAGGGTCCGTATCACCACATACCTATCATTAAAATGTTTTCCCACAATAACAGATTTACTATCTGTTAACAGCAAAATCCCTGCGCTAGGTGCGGGAATGAAATTCTTGAGGCTCGGCTTAACGCTGCCTAAGCCGTTCAGGATATCCTTCAACTATGCGTGTAGGAATTAGTCTCTTAGATTCGCAAAACCTGGTCAAATGGGTGGAGCTGCAAGTAATACCTAGTAGGTTGTATTACAGTTGGTTTTACGTCACACCGACACAGATAGGTATTACGGGGATGATGGGATAGGAAAGGCCTATGAGTGGGAAGCAAGTGGTCATAGCCTTAGTTAAAGCACAGCCCCAGTATTTGCTTGGTGTGAAAATGAGAAACCGGGTAACACAATCTTCAGGTATGCCGACAGTGGGGTTCGAACCGACTGTCTCCCGGATGCAACCTCACAGCTGTGAAATGCTTTATTATTGATACAGTATACTTGGTACAGCATATTTGAATTAAATAATGGACGTTTACCCTGCAAAATTTAGCCTTTGCCCGGACGATAGATAATATAGTAGCGATAATTTCTCCTTTTATAGATTGTTTTTGTCAGTATTTTAGATCCTTACCAGCATCTATTTTCATTTACAGATTGGTGGCGAATAACATACAATATCTATTGTATGTTTCATCCCATGACTTTATTTTGTTCGAAAACAGAACATTTCTGTTCCGGGAGAACAGAGAATTACAAACTTCCGGACAACACCACGAACTGGAACTCAAATAATTCCACGAGCACGTGCAGAGATATTTAAACTGTACTACACAATTCACTGGTAACATCTGGCAGTGATGTTTAGTGTTAAAATAACAACGTTACCCACAAACTCGACATTTCATGTGCAACACATAAAAGCTACCTTTCCTGCCGGTAAAGAAAAATGACATGAAAGAGGGATTAGGAACCTGCGGTGGTGGTGGTGGTGGTGGGGGGGAAGTGTTGTTGAAGTTGATGGCTGTAAGTACTTAGGTGTTACTATTAGAAAATACTTAAACTGGTCAGAAAAGTGCAAAATGTAGTTAAGAAATCCTGGAGATCGTTACATTTTATTATGCGCAATCTCAAGAAAGCAAATTCTGGTGCCAAAAAGAAATCTTATAAATGTGTGGTAAAACCGATTCTCGAATATGGGTTTGCGTTCTGGGATCCGTACAGCGTAAGTTTAATAAATTCCCTAGAAAAAGTTCAAAAAATAGCCATGCGTTTCGTAAAAGGGAATAGGAAAAACACCATTAATTGGGAAAGTCTTGAATCTAGAAGTACTAGAGCACGCCTGTGTGGTCTTTAGGAGCTACACGGGAGGGGCTGCCTCGAGTAGTATTAGGAATAGGTTGGAACTTCCCTCATACGTATAGAGAAGTGATCACAAGCATAAAATTAGGGCCAGAAACCAGCATAGTGATGTAGGCAAGTTTTCCTTCGTAAACAGGACCATACGGGATTGGAATAAATTACCTGCAGCAGTTTTTGATAGATTCCCTTCCCGTATACAATCGTTTAAGAGTATGATTAATGCTAGTGTAAAGCGAAAAGTAAGAGCTGTAAACGACAGTCACTGAATTTGTGATCTTCTGCTGGATTTAGAATGTTAAACTAGTAGTATTACTTGTAATATTTTCTCGCCATGGACCTGCTTTTTGTACCCTTGTTGTTGCAGATGTTGCGTAGTTTAATATCACTTGTAGTGGTAAGCTAGTAATACGTTAAATCTATAGAATTGTAAGCCATAGTGTTAAGTATTAGAAATACTTAAGCTGTGTGTGAATTTAAATTTATTGATGCTGGATTTAGAATGTTAAACTAGTAGTATTTCTTGTCATATTTTCTTTCCATGGAATTGCATTTTGTACTCTCGTTGTTTTTGTTGGATTATTATGTTTAATTTATTATTAGGCTTACGCTACTATAAGTGACCATTGCCACCATTTCCTATTTGCGATGTATTTGTTAATAATAACAATTTACTTTGTAATTATTACTTTAGGAATCAGTACTTAGCATTAAATTTGAAAATAAACACTAATTAGAGCGATTAAAGCACTAAGTTTTCCATTCTTTAATAATTCATGATGGAAGAGCTCGGCGTAGAGACGAGAGAAGCAGTGGCGCAGAAAAGAGAACGACTTAAAAAGTAATTAAGGCGAATGCTAAAAACTTCTGTTAAAGTTTATGTCATTATAAAGTTCTGAGTAAAATGAATTATACGCAACAGCAGTAAACCAAATTGACCAACGGGAACGAGATGGAACAGTGCTATTACAACAGAAAAGAAGATCTCGTTTTGTACAAGATGTATTTACTTACTTACTTTTTATTTACTTACGTATTTATCTACTTACGTACTTATTTACTTACTTACTTACTTACTCATTTTTATTTACTTACGTACTTATTTATTTACTTACTTTTTATTTACTCACGTATTTATCTACTTACGTACTTATTTATTTATTTATTACTTACTTACTTTTTATTTACTTACGTACTTATTTATTTACTTACTTTTTATTTACTCACGTATTTATCTACTTACGTACTTATTTATTTATTTACTTACTGACTTTTTATTTACTCACGTCTTTTCCTACTTACGTACTTATTTATTTACTTACTTTTTATTTACTCACGTATTTACCTACTTACGTATTTATTTATTTATTTATTTACTTACTTACTTTCTCAACAGTCGCTTAAGTGCGGCCAGTATCCAGTAATCGGGAGATAGTGGGTTCGAGCCCCACTGTCGGTAGCCCTGAAGATGGTTTTCCGTGCTCTCCCATTTTCACACCAGGCAAATGCCGGGGCTGTACCTTAATTAAGGCTACCGCCGCTTCCTTCCACTTCCTAGGCCTTTCCTATCCCATCGTCGCCAAAGACCTATCTGTGTCGGTGGAACGTAAAACAAATAGCATTCCATTACTTTCACAACAGTTGGTAATTTAATAGAAGTGTCCAGAAATTTCTAGAACAATCACTAATTTTGAAAGTATATAACTATACAAGCTTGTGCTTTTCTGAATGATTGTGTAATGTGGTACATCACTTGAACAACTGAAGAAGTCATTTTGATTACTTACCTATTACCAGCTGGAATTCCCGAGCAGTACTAGCTCTTTTGTCATTTATTCTCTTACCAGAAAGAAGAACCTCACTACTCAGAATCTGCATATTTATCTCTTACAGTTGGGCAGACCATTGACTTACTGACCAAAAGTACATTGCATCACCCTGCAGGGTCATTAAAAAGCATTAAATAGTGTGAAAATGTATTGAAATGTATGTATGTTAGGGTTATAACATTTTGACGTTTGGTAAGAAAATGGATTTCCTTTGTCACGAAGTGATGAACTTTGGCTCAAAATTAATTAAAAAGGACCCAGATCTATTTAGCTTTTAAAATAGACTGGAAATTCCTAGTTCAAATCAGTGTGCAGAACGAGCAATAAAGAGTCTTCAGGATATTTATGACATCTGTGAAAAAACCGTAAGCTACAGTTTAGATTTATTTTGTCTAACAAAAAGGAATTACTTTATATTTTGCTATTATTATGCTAACTGCTAATTTTCAGCCAGTACAGCTCAATCCAACTATTGGTACGTGTAGAAACGATATGTAAGTTGGTGGTTTTGTGATTCTTTCTAATTTTGTGTGTTATTCTATAGCAATATATTGTCAATTACCTCAAAACTACGTGTTATATAATTATATAATTTCAGTTTAAATATATCACTGCTAAAAATTGATTTTGTTACTTTATGCGTGTATCTGTATCGGGTGACCTTTTTCAAAAATTAATCAGAAATACTGTCCTTTTCTTTACTTTTGACAAAAAGTTCATGTCATAACCGTAATGTATGTATGCATGCACGTATGCATATATGTGTGTATGTATGTATGCATGTATGCTTCCCACTTACTAACTTCCTCTTCGTGGACGGGCTGAGCTGAGATGTCTGTTCATAGGACGAGCAATAGCTCATCCTCCTACAGGATGGTGATTGAGCGAACATTTTTCAATGCTACCTTACTTCATCTTGAGTGCACTCTTCTTCAGTTTTCTTGATATTCAAGACTTTCTCGGAAAGTGAGAATATATACAGTTGCTGTTTTAACGTCTTCATTCCTTATTTTATCTTGTAGGATATATCTTTTTACTAAATTACCTGACACACTGACTGCAAAATGGGACTTCTCTGTTCTTAAAAATCGGGTTGTACCGTTACTATTTGAAGGGCTAGTGAAGTGTCGTTGACCTGTAATTTCTCTTAGAGAAATAGAACTCAGCGTTTCTCTCTTTCCCTATTTATTGTTAGAAGGAATGTTAAAGATTTAAATAACCTGTATTCTTAAGAAGTTTGGAAAATAGAGGTAGAAATATGTTTCCTCATACCGCTAATCAAGAACATCAGTATTTACTTATTTATTTATTTATTTATTTATTTATTTATTTATTTATTTAGAGTATGGCATTACACAAGGAAGAAAAGCAACTATACTACATCCAAACTCCTATAAATGCAAATAATAAATGGTGGTAGTAAATAATACATGCAAAAAGGACATCTTCTTGATATTTACAGGGTAATTATTTCAACATTCTTAGAGAACCGGCAACCACAGTAAATTAAATTCCTGTAAAGTGTGTGAAAACTATTTTAAATTCCCATTTGAAATATTTTTAGTGCCTATAGTAGTGCCTAGTTTTCGAGACTTTTAGTGCATTTCTAACTGCCTATTTTGAAATTATTTAGTACATAATGTTTCGTCTCCAGCTATCAACAAACAACGTTGTATCTGTATGTGCAGTCTCAATAGGGTTTACTCTAACACAGATCTGTCCTATCCGTTTCCTAGTAACACCATTAGTATTGTCTTTGTTGATCAGTGCCTGTGCGACATTGGCTGGATAAGACATTTCCTGGAAAATGGATTGGTAGGAGAGGTGCTCTAGAAGTGTCAACAACATCACCAGATCTGACAACTCTCGACTTCTTCCTTAGGGTTCTTATGAAATACGTTATTTATACTCCTCCGGCTGAAAATATCCAAGAACTGAAAAACAGAATAGATTAACTCGAGAATGTCGACGGATTGGACAAGGATCATTCCGAAAGAGTTCCAAATTGGGCTGTAATTACTGTCTAGAGAACAATGGACATATATTCCTCATTTAATTTTGTAAATTGAATTAATTACATGTAGGAGGTGTTCCAAAATAAACCATGTTTTCATTCAGCTGACTTAACCATTCTTTGTTAAATTCAAATGGTTCCAGGTTGCCACGACGACAGAAAAAAAAGAACAAATGAATGAAATTTACTGAACAAATGAATGCTCTTTCAAAAGCGAATATAAAAGTATATGGGTGTCATTTAAAAAAGTGAAACGTAAAATGCAATTAACCCCGATTTTAACCCCACCCCCTAAATATGAATTGACGTGTCTTTTGCTTAAATTAAATTAAAATAGTTATTTCAACCAGGACTTTTGAAATGAATACCCTATATATACACTGCCTGACAAAATAGGTTAAGCACCTTGTGGTCCAATATTATCCCATGTCGGTTTATATGCATACCATTGATGTGTGAGTAAATGATTAGATTTACAAGAATCTGTAGTGTTTAGAACACCCACCAGAGTGCATTCATGATGGCACCGTTCTGTTTTTGATAACTTGTTACCAGTCACCTGCTGTGAGACAGACAGTTAAGCAAGACATGCAGAGAGGACTACGTACAGTAAAAAGCACCCACGATGCCTCGCAGACGCGTTAAACAGCCTATACACCAATTGACAGTGTTTGACAGAGGCTGCATTTTGGGACTGCATGAGGCTGGTTGGTCGCATCGTGCAATTGCCAGGCATGTGGACTATTCAGATGTCACAGTGTCCCGATGTTGGGCTCAGTGGGTACATGAGGGCAGGCACTCACGTCGTGCAGGTTCGGGTCGACTAAGAAACACCACCCCGAGGGAGGACCATCGTATGGTGCACCAAGCATTGCGGAATCCCGTAGCTTCGGCTCCTGCCATCCACGAACATGTACTGGGGACTCTGCAACATCCTGTGTGTTCCTGCACAGTATCTCGATGACTCGCATCCGCCTGTTTGGAGTCCTACCGCCCCATGCTTTGGTTGCCATTTACACCAGAATACCAACTTTGTGTTTGGCGTGATGCCTTGCCCGGGAGGCATGGACAGAGGACGACTGGCGTCGCATCATGTTCAATGATGAGTCCCACTTCTCCATAACCTGCGACGCCCATCGTGTGCAGGTTTGGCGGCGTTCAGGGCAGAGGGCAGATCCTGCTCATATTTTGGTAAGACACAAAGGCCCTGACATCATGTTGTTGGAGCCATAGTATATGCGTTCAGGTCACCTCTAATAGTGTTCCGGTAGACTTTGACGGCACAGCGATACAGCACAGATATTCTGCGTCCGCACGTCCTACTCCTTATGGCACAGCACCCTGGGACAGTGTTCCAACAAGATAATGCACCTCCACACACACAGCATGTGTATCTATGGACTGACTAGAGCATGTTGAGGTCCTCCCGTGGCCAACGAGATCCCCGACCCACTCTATCATTGAACACGTGTGGGATGACATTGGAAGGGGACTCCATCCCAGTACCAACCTGCGGGATTTCGAGGGACGAACTTGCCCAGGAGAGGATCCAAAGGCCGTTTGATACAATTCCGAACCGTATAAAGACATGCATTGCGGCCAGAGGGGGTGCAACTCCCTACTGAGCTCGCGCCAACATTCTCCATGTAACTGCCAACAGGCCTGTCTCTTTCATCCCATATTGTAATCAGTTCAATAAAGGGACACTGTATTTCAACATATGTAGTTTCATTCTCTTTCAACCTCTCCTGGGTGCTTCACTTTTTTATTGGTCAGGCAGTGTATATAAGTTCAAAATGCATATATATATCCTGAACAATTTTGGCGACAGCCAATAGCCTTGATCCACTTTTGGACGGTCTTCTATTTTGAGTCTTATTGTGAAATATTCACAATAGGACGAGTTGGCCGTTTGGTTAAGGGCTCGCAGCTGAGAACATGTTTCCGTTATATAGTGGGTTCGAACCCCATTGTCGGTAGCCATGAAGATGGTTTTTCCGTGGTTTCCCATTTTCAAACCAGGCAAATGCTGGGGCTGTACCTTTATTAAGGCCACGTCTGCGTCATTCCTGTTCCTAGCTCTTAACTGTCCCATCTTCACCGTAGGACCTATCTGTGGGTCCGATGACCTTCGATGTTATGCCCCTTAAAACAATAAGCATCATCATCAACATCATCAAGACCTATCTGTGTCGGTGCGACGTAAAGCAAATTGTAAATAAAGTATCCATGAAGATCGAATGTGGCGAAGTTAAAATGAACTCCAATATCACAGGTTTACTTTTTTATTCCCATCTCGTGTTCATATTACTCCTAATTAAGCCCTTATAACCAAATCCTAATTAACAACTTAGGCCTATATTTTATTCAGTACTTTTATCGAAATGTTTTATTTTCTTTCCACACCAGGTATTATAAGTTCTCTTCTGTGTGGAGTTTGGCATTTCATGGAAGATGATGTAGTCAAAATATTCTTCCTGCATCTTCATCAAATACCAAGTGTCATGAAGCTTACACATTCGTTCCTCGGCATATTGAACAGTAGAACGGAGTGTCTTTCAAAATCAGCTTCCGTAGCTTTTTCTCTTGGAAGTTTTCTGCCCTCATTCGTTGAAATAGAGCTGGTCTGAGTAGCTCAGATGATACAGCGCTAGCAGTTCAATTCTGCGTGTTCGATCACGGCACGTTCCGGTGCTGTTTGAGGGTGCTCAATTACATCACCCTTAACTCTTATGAGACAAAGTTCCAGTACTTCAGAGCCTCTTAAGGCCGTAAAAGTTGTTAATGGGACATACACAAATAATATTGTTATTGTTATTGAAATTACCATCCTCAAGTCCCTTCTCACCCATCTATCCCAACCTCAAAGTATTCTCTTCATCGACTGAATGTCAAAGTTAAAACAGATTTTTAAATCTCGGCTAGAGGATAAGAGGGAAAGCACGACCCTGGTTAAACTGGATAGAATATGTTTAAGTGCATTTCAATCTGCCGTTGTTCCTACGTATTGTATCTAGCTGTACTCCTTTATTTCTGGATTCCCTCTTCACATACTTAACAACGCCTACGGTATTATGTATATGAATCTGTCATTTTCTGAACTCATATAATGCTTCCCTACCTTCATCCAGCATTGGGATCGGAATATTTCTTCATTTTCAATCAATCAATCAATCAATCAATCAATCAATCAATCAATCAATCAATCAATCAATCAATCAATCAATCAATCAATCAATCAATCAATCAATCAATCAATCAATCAATCAATCAATCAATCAATCAATCAATCAATCAATCAATCAATCAATCAATCAATCAATCAGAGCCTACTTGAACCATATTCAAACCACTGGCATTTGGCATCAAGCTTTTTCATGATGCGTAATCAGCAATTACATCTGTGAGTCGTCTTCTTCCTCCACTTTCTATCCCATACCATGCTGGAGTCGCAGGTGCAGAATGTGTAGTAAATATGGACAATTCTTTTTTACAGGCGGACGTCCTTCCTAATGCCAACCGTAAGTGGAGGGATTTATTCACTACGGATTATTTTTGGTGTGTAGCGTGTATTTGAAGAAAAGCGTATTGACACAAACAAAAATACCTAGTCCCCGAGCGAGACGAATTAACCAGATATGGATAAAATCACCGACCCGGGTGGAAATCATACCTAGGGCTCTGTAAATCGAAGACCTCTACGCGGACCATTCGGCTAAGGGAAATTATATCTATGAATGTAAGGGTGAAATATATTTTATAAAAAAGTGCTTTTGGATCCGTTAAGAGGCGTTATTCTAGACTTACTTATTTCGATTTAATTATCGTAAAACTGAGCATAAAAAATATATTCATTAATTACTTCCATTCGCCATGGAAGTGAGATATTCTCTCGTAAGTGAACTACAATTTCTTTATTGGTGACATCATTACAAAGTGATGCTTTGGCGTCCTGGAACGCTGGGCTATTAGAGGTGAACGTCGTGTTACTCTTTTAATGAAGGTTTATGTGTCAGGCTCTCAGGAGAGAAGAACTTTTAGAAAAGTGTTTCCATCCACTCACTCAGTTTAAATTTAATTAGTTATACTTACTAAGAGGAACCCTCTTCAGCAGAGCACCGCACCTGATTAACAGTGAAAATTATTTTTCACAGGGGTGTGATTATTATGTTTTCTGTTGTTTCTACAATTCTCCTTTATGTCACACCGACACAGATAGGTCTTACACGACGAGTGGGAAGGAGACGACCGTGGCCTTAACTAAGGTACAGCCCCAGCATTTGCCCTGTGTATAAATGAGAAACCACGGAAATCATCTTCAGAGCTTCCGACCGTGGAGTGCGAGCCCACTATCTCTCGGATGCAAGTTCACAGCTGCGCGGCGGTCAACTCGCTTGGTAAGAATACTATGTAATGCACAAATATTCTTCAGGTATTTAACCCTAGAGCAGGGATGGCGAACCTATAACACGCGTGCCACTAGGTGACATGCAAACACGACTTATATGACACGTCAGCCAACATAACTAACATATCTTAATGTCTTTAACATGTAAATAAACCGAGCTCGATAGCTGCAGTCGCTTATGTGCGGCCAGTATCCAGTTATCGGGAGATAGTGGGTTCGAACCCCACTGTCGGCAGCCCTGAATATGGTTTTCCGTGGTTTCCCATTTTCACACCAAGCAAATGCTGGGGATGTACCTTCATTAAGGCCACGGCCACTTCCTACCCATTCCTAGGCCTTTCCTATCCCATCGTCGCCATAAGACTCATCTGTGTCGGTGCGACATAAAGCAAATAGCAATATATATATATGTAATAAATAGGTCGAAAATCTAGCAACATGGCATATTTTAACTTTGCGCTTTATAAAGAAGTCACGGTTAATTCTATGACCATTTTTTACAAATTTTATTAGGTTAAAGCAAAAATGTATCTTATTCTGAAAAAATGACCTGTTTTCAGTGATCTTTGCAAAATAAAATCATGAAGCACGCAGTCGAATGTACTTGCTGGCCTTTTGTCACAGGGGTCCCGGGTTCGATTCCAGGCATGGTCGGGAATTTTAACTATAATTGGTTAATTCCCCTGGCACAGGGACTGGGTGTATTTGTCGTCTTCATATTCCTTTCATCCTCATCACGACGCGCAGGTAGCCTACGGTGGTCAAATCAAAAGACCTGCACCTGACGAGCCGAAGTCCTCGGACACATCCTGGCACTAAAAGCCATACGACATTTCATTTTTCATAGACATATGAAGTCAAATGAGGGGGATTTTTGATGATTTAAAAAAATAACTGATCGCACACTAGACAGTAAAACGTTATAAACAAGACCTTAATATACACGCTTTCGGGAAAGGTTTGCTATCCCTGCCCTAGAACTAGCCAACTTAATATTTTCAGTTCATAACATGGCTCAATTGCCAGCAGTGTTGTTATATTTTAGGGTTTCGAAACATACTGTATATTAATGTGCTTATATTTTCGCAGTGTTAGTAGAACAGGAAGAAAAACTAAATGATGATATAACTGAGATGAAGGAAGTGAGTGGCAAAGCGTGCCTGTAGCTCAACATTAAGAAAATCAAAATCATGGCTAGGAGTGGAAAGGATGTGGCCGCGGCCTTAATTAAGATACAGCTGGTGTGAAAATGAGAAACTACGGAAGACCATTAAGGGCTGCCGACAGTGGGGTTCGAACACACTATCTACCAGGCGCGGCTCCATAATACGATCTGCAGAGCTGCAGAACCACCACAATGAAAGATATACAGTAATATATAGCGATTAGCGATTCCATCCTTCATATTGATTGTTTATCTCGAGTCAAAGATTCATACCCATACAGTTGCTGGTGATCTGGCAACCCTGTTTAGAACTGTGAACGACAGAACATTAGGCGAGCCACGGCCGACTCGATCCCTCGCTGCGCTCCTGGAGCTATAGCTAGAGCGACGCATCAAGTCGGCCGTGGGCGAGCACACTTAACTACAGCTTTCTTCCGATAGGTGGCTAAGGGTCGCCCATAAGGTTCTGTATGTAGTGCACGCCTTGCAGTACGTCTGACCTATTCCTGTGACCATAGAGTTAGTAAATAATACACTAGACAGCGCCACCGTCCGTGATAGAATCTCTGCAGCGAGCGAGCATGTTATAATCTCAGCTGTTTGGGAAAAACTCACTACCGTGTACTCCTCAGTGTAAATAGAGAACTTATAAAACTGTGTGGATATTGATATGGTTTAAAATTCTTACATGACAACATTCTCAGATACTACAGTATAGTTGTGATGCTTCTGTTCAGTAGAAAGAAAGCCCAAAAATTAAAACAAATCAAAAAGTTGTACAGATTTAAGAAAGAAGTGCGTAAGTACTTCCTTGAACAATATGTTGGAGAATAAATCGATAACCACTGTGTACCTATTTTTCCACCTAAGTTTAGTTTATTTTTTAATATATTCTTTTTTTCCATGTAAAATAATGATATTATGCTGTAAATCAATAACTGTAAAATATTCCTTGTTATATTTGGAGGCCTATGCCTTATCTGTTAATTGAAACTTGAAGCTGCCAAGCTGTGATTGTAAAGGGCAGTCCCTCCTTGAGCCACTAGCTCACTGGGACATTCTATAACCAATAAATAAATAAATAAATAAATAAATAAATAAATAAATAAATACAGGATAAATGCGTGATAAAAGAGGATGGTTGTGATTAAGTAAAACAAAATCAATTTACTGTCCATGTTAAGTCTTCAAACAACGTACCTTATGATTGGGGGTAAGTATATTTTTCTGTCTTTGGTGTAAATGACCAGGACTTCAGCAAAATTCTATCCAACGACCGAAAACATTCTCTCGTACGAAGCGAATGAGCGAGTTCTTAGGCCTACAAGTATATACAGTAATCATGACTATGTTTCTCCGTAATGGTAGTGAATTCTTCCGAGTTAGGTAGTCATGAAAATGAAAACAGAAACGCTAGTACCATTAGATGAGATTCCCCCTCCATTAAGAAAGCCGGCTGCCAAAGATGTATGCAGGTCTCGGAACCTTTGTAAATATGAATGTGTCGATAGGTCAACATTTTCTTTCGATAAGCGGAAGAGGGGCTTTATTTTTGTAACTTTTTAATTGTTGTTTTTTGTATAAGTCAGTTATTTATATTGTCGATGTCCCTCGAAATCGGGGTCATACAAATTGAGATGAACGTCTACCTGTATTATTTCGGTACATTTTCGAGAACTTCACCACTGATATGACATGGAGTAAAGCGTTTCCGCGAGGTTGGAGGAAGGATTCACACGAGTTCAGCTGACATTTTCCGTGTGCAATACGAATTTAGATTTGTCTAGTACACTTACTGCAATGGACTGGGCGTCACGGAGCAGAACCACCAACATTATTCAGCACGAGCCGCCACTGCTATTTACCGAACGCAAACTCTACCCTTGTGCTGTGGCAAGAACTTTTGGTGCTTCAGCAGAGTGAGAGCGTAACCAATATTGCAGATATTTTTTTCAATATTTCGAAGATACAAATCTGCGAGGTTGACCTAATAGATGCAGAAAGAGAGCACTGGCATCGAGATTTTCACCCGCTTTATGGCATGTGTAGATCTTGCAGCAAATAGGGTCCAATGCACTAATAAGGTAGGCGGGTGCAGAGACTGTGTGGCCACGGTTGTTCCGCGGCTCTACTACTCTGCATTCCGACCGACCAACCGAGCAGAGGAACGGTGGCCATGGCTCTACACCTTTGTGCTCGGGAGACTGAAAGAGGCTGTGAATTGTTTGATGTTCGTAGTGTAGACAGAGTGTAATTTTTAACTGCTCTAGGGCCTAAGTGACAGATGTAGTGCGATTATTCTAGTTTTAAAATATCAGAGTGAATAATTAGTATGACTGAATGGGCGGGAACAGGGAGACGGAGAGATAGTGAACTGGTTTAATTTTGTGCCTGTGTAATTGTGTAGCCGGCCCCGGTGTGTAGGGGTAGGGTGCCTGCCTCTTACACGGTGGACCCAGGTTTGATTTCCGACCAGGTTTTGAGGGCTGGTTCGACGTCCACTCAGCCTACGTGATTGCAATTTAGGAGCTTTTTGATGTTGAGATAGCAGCTCCGATCTAGATGGCCAAGAACAACGGCAAAAAGAATTCGTCTTGCCGACCACATGACACCTCGTAATCTGCAGGCCTTTGGGCTGAGCAACGGTCGCATGGTAGGCCACGACCCTTTGCGGCTGTTATGGGGTGGGGTAGGGTGGGAGTGTAATTGTGTAAGCAATTATTAACTAGTCAATAAATCCTAGAGTTAAACACTACCTGCCGGGCTGAGTGTCTCAGACTGTTGAGGCACTGGCCTTCTGAGCTCAAATTGGCAGATTCGATCCTGGCTCAGTCCGGTGGTATTTGAAGGTGGCCATATACGTCAGCCTCGTATCGGTAGTTTTACTGGCACATAAAAGAACTCCTGCGGGACAAAATTCCGGCTCCTTGGTGTCTCCAAAAACCGAAAATAGTTAGTGGGACGTTAAGCCAATAACCTTATATTATTAAACGCTAACAGTTGTGCGTTTGTTTATCTACCCGCCTACGCGTTACAATACGAAGAGATCTGTAACCGTCGTTTTCAAGCTCGTTATATTGTGATTACCCCATTGAAGATCCTCCTTTATGTTAGTTAAATCCTACAGTAGGTTTTTAAAGTCCTGCCCCTGAGTTCAATTTTCAATTCTCGGGCTGAAATCGACCATTATCAATATCTTGACCCTAACTATGATGTCATTCAGAGCTTCATGAAACATGTCAACTTTATCTTAATCTAAACCCTCACATTTCACTCTGGCATTTCACGACCTGATACCTCCAACTGTTGAATCTATTAACATCATTCGCTAATTTACGTGTCTAACAGAAACTGTGGTTCATGGTGTAATGCTTCTTATGAACAGTCCTAACCCATGCTCTCTCTCTTCCCTTTTCACACTTGTTAAAAAAACTTCAGTATATCTTACTCAGTATTTACCCTTATCCGAACATCATTAACTCCAAACAAATCCAGAAGGATCTTCTCAGGTGGCTCACCTAGTTACTCGTTTCCTTCCTTTCTTTCCTTTTTTCATTTCTTTCTTTTTTCTTCCTTCCATGAGCCACTATAATATTGATAGCTCCGCACCTAATTCCATTTCGTTCGCCAAGTTGTTTCCAACCCACTCCGGACATATTAAATGGATGTGGAACTCCGTCACCGTACAGGTGCGAGGCTTGCCTAAAACGATCTGCATGCTCGGTAAATTTCTGTGAAGTTGGGTTCTACACAACTTACTCTTAGTCCCAGTGGAAATCTCTTCTATAACGGGTTAGGGACCACAGGAGAATTATACAGGCCTAGCTGCTTGATGTAAGGAGACACACGACTCCGAATTCCAACATGCTCACTGCTATTCCATAGCAACTGTTATCCCGACTCTCAGGACAATATACTGTACAATAATCAAAGAAGCACTAACGAATAATGTTAGCTGATTCGAGGGATAGGAATATCGTTTCTAAACAAGAATTCACAAGCATTATTGAACTATATGTGAAGAAATATTCACTGTATTTTGCGTGTTGTGAGCTTTAGACTTGACTAGACCACAGCCTCAAGGTAAACATAACAGTAGTATTGCAACATAATTGTGCTGCTGCTTCAGCACGTGATTTCAGAGTGCATAACATTAGCCTGTTCCATCCCAACTCTAGCACACTTCATTTCGAGTATGTTAATGTAACAAGAGTGAAGTACAGTCGGTTTTAAATGCAAAAAGCGCACTCTTTAACTATGAGCAAAATTGACATAATGCGAAACAGGATTATGCATTTAATTTTGCAAAAGATTCTATAGCCTATTATTTAACTAATGATTGGGTCTATGATACGCTATGGATGGTTTTATTTGGCTTTGGAATAATATTATAGTACAGGTGAATAAACGTATTTAGTCAAGAATGTAGGTGGCATTTCTGGTCACTGAGATTTCATTTTGCATTGAGAAGATGACCTTGACAAAGCTGTAAGATGGACAGCGCAGACGGGGTGAAAAGTCACGTTAAAAGTTTTACCAAGAGGAAAATTACTCTCAGTTTTAATTAGTGTTGATGGAGTGGAAATAATTGATGGTGATCTGCTTCATGACTGGTTAACATCAGCTTATTGCTCGAGTAGAATACCATATCGTCGTAGAATCTGTGGTGAAAACTTACTTCATTGTGATCCTACTGCATTTGTCGTATGGGCAAAATTGCATCTTCTAATTATGTTCATGTTGTTGGATAATAATATTCTATCCCAAACGTATAGCTTACAGGTTTATTTCTTTCTTTGTATTTTATGTTTTATGTCTTCATAAAGTGCTGAATTTAGGGCTCTTCGCCCTATAACATCTAATCACATATACTTTTTAGATCATTACTGCATTAAATTCTTAATATAACGGTAATCTATCACAATAATGGAAACATGTAAGTGAAATAAAGAGTAAACAATAGTACAATCAATTACGATTACAAAATGCATTAAAACGTAGAATAAATATGGAGTAAAACAAAATTCAATGACTGACTAATGTCTTAAGTTAACACTACAATATCTACTAATTACCTTAAAGTAAAGTGTATGCTATTGAATATGAGGCAAACGGATATGAACTAAATATTCTATGTTACAATGCCTATTCACTAAGAACAATGTTACTACGAGTATGTAAGTACGTTAGTACGTTACTATCTCTATTCTAGGGAACCAATGCAAAATCTTAAATGAGAAAAGTAAAACAAATAGGAAAATCTAAGATACATTAATATATATGTAGTTACCCATCCCAACTTCGCACGGGAGCAGTTATGAATTTAAGGCGATAGGTTACTCTTAGCCAAAGATTTATGAAATTTTATTATATACGACTTTAGTAGCTTTTCCTCCAGCAATGAACACGAAAAGATTCGTTTTGATGTAACACGCGAAAGGGACAAGTAAAGTTGTCCGTGATAAAAAAGCATTCTCCACTGAGATCAACTCTAGCCACGCTAAGTGTCTGATACTCTGCTTTGTTTATTGTCATGCCAAAATGCAATTTTTAGAATGGAATTTACTATTCGCTTTCTGTCTGGGTATGATGGGTTATCATTGAGTTTATATAGATAACGAAAAATCACTGGAAAATCATTACTTATTGTATCGTAGCATATTCAACGAATGCTGGCCGAAGTCGTTGATAGCTCGTGCGTAGTCTCATAATCTGCTCGGTCGCTCTGAAGCTGGTCATTTACATTCCCATATATCCTAATGGAGTTTGCGCGAAAAAACTAAAATCGACAATATCTCCTAACGTATATAAGAAGGTAACATTCTATTTAAAAAAATACATTTTGTTGCACATTTGTTGCTTTGGAAGGGGAGATAAACAATTTATTTTGATAAGGATTAACGAATTAATTTTTAAACATTTTAAACTTTGACTTTCTTACTGCAAACTGTAACATAAAAACAGTTATAGTGGGTTATGTGTTAGATTATGCTCTCGCGGACTTTTTGGATAACTTATGCTGAACAATTCTTACCAGCATAGTATAGAATGAACATTAACCGTTTGGCCAGCTTAAGGTAAAAAATTCACGTGGATAACAGTTTCTCATTCGAATTGATTCACTTAAATCGTTATCATAACACAAAAACACTTATAGTGAGCTATGTGTTAAAGCTAGATATATGCTGTCCTGGACTTGTTGATAAAACTTAGTATGCTGAGCAATTATTACCATATAGTATACGTGTATCCTTACTGGTCTAGCCAATGTAAGCTAAAAAGACGCAGGGATGACAGTTTTTTTCTTTGACTTGCGTCACTGAAATCGTTATTGCTTAGCTTACTGTGGTCACAGATGAATGTTAAACGTTTCTCGATAAATGCTTAATATAATGACAAAAATCGCATCAAAATCCATCATCCATTGGTTCTTGAGATTATCTCTCACAGACAGACAGACAGACAGACAGACAGACAGACAGACAGACAGACAGACAGACAGACAGACAGACAGACAGACAGACAGACAGACAGACAGACAGACAGACAGACAGACAGACAGACAGACAGACAGACAGACAGACAGACAGACAGACAGACAGAATCGAGGACTTTATTTTATACTAAACAGTGATAAATGACTTCCTTCACACTTCATTCTCTCATACATTCAAGTCAAGTGCATGTACTCAGGAAGAATATACGGTAGGTTGATTTAAACGTAATAGGCGAAGAAGTGTTTGCAAAGAGGAAAGATTAGAATTGTTCTTATTATAACTAATAAGACAATGTTCCTTTGAAATCATATAAACATATGGGTTCGATTATTTATAGGCCTATCTCAAAAACCAGGACGAATAATCCCCGAATCGATCTGAAACATATCTGAAGTTATCTACAAACTATGCAGCGGGCTAGTTAATTTTACAGGAATTACAATGACGTTTTGATACACTATCGATTTCTGTGCTGGTTCCTACACAACTCAAAAATAGTTTTGCACCACCTGGATTGTTGAAGTGCTAGGCTGCTTGCGACCCTACAGAAAATATGGGAGGAACATACACGCTTTCAGTATCGAATAACATTATTGCCCTGAAGAACACGCACAAACCTACGAAAAAGCACAGTGCATTATTCGGTACAAAGTGTATATGTCTACCAAACGCAGAAATAACTTTCTGCGTCAAAGTATGGTAATACTTGTGTTGAGGCATGTTTTGGACAGCCATGGCATTCTGCCCACCTCGCACTTGAGGCTGCCCTTCTGTATAGTTCTCTGAATTTCCTTGTTAACGACTGGCGACTCAAACGTTCAGCAGTACCACCCTGTGACAGTAATCATATTTATGATTTTCTACAGTAGCCTCCGCTGTGATCAATAGAGGATAGCTTTTGACCAATAGCATGCTTGCTGTGTCAGTGATAGTCCATGTGGAGTACCTCAAAAGCGTACCGGACCTGGATCCGGCTTGGTTGTAAACTCTCCAGAGTTGTACAGCTGTAAACAGGTCTGTTCAGACCCACTGCTCGCTCGCAGTGGATATATGTAAGGCGTGATCAAAAAGTTTCGGTTGAGGGCTTTTCTGCAGCGGGCGTGCAACGTAGCGCGACTCCGATGCGGATATATAAGCACGGATATGTAGGAAAAGGAATTAGTGTGGCAGTCGTGTCGTGCCGAGTTACGTGCGTTAAATGCGGGCGCGTGAACTATGGTGACGTTATTACCAAATGTGTCTAAAACAGGACCAGCGTGATGTTATTCTGTTCTTGGGAGCCGACACCAGTGGACATCCATCGGAAAATTAAGACTGTGTATGGGGAAACGTTTCTGTCGAAAACCACCGTTGTGGAATGGTGCACCAAGTTCCGTGCGGGTCGCGTTTCGACGCAAGACGCCGGTCGATCTGGACCTCATCCAACGCCAACTCAGGTGAGAGACACTCGAGCACCCTCCCTATAGACCTGATCTCTCCCCATGCGATTATCACGCATTCGGTCACCTCAAAAAGGCCTTGAAAGGTCACGTTTTGATACACTATCGATTTCTGTGCTGGTTCCTACACACCTCAATAAACGTTTTGCACCACCTGGATTGTTGAAGTGCTAGGCTGCGACCCTACATACAATATGGGAGGAATATACGTACACGCTTTCAGAGCACGGTGTTGTACCACACGACGGAGATCTTCAACCTGCTACATCGATGGGATGAGTGCCTCCAATGTTTACGGCGATTTTGCCTGTTCGGCATCGCAATTCAGGACTGTACGGCCGTCGAACGGGAACTTTTTGATCGCCGCTTATAGTTTAAATGCTAGGCTTTACATGATTACCACCCTCAGTTAATTTGAGTGTGATTTGTGTTGATCTGTATCATTATTAGCGATGAGGAAACCTTGGGGAGGCTGTAGGGTTAGTGGATTACCTTCACCCAATCATAACAACCTACCGTGTTTGGTGGAGAGTTGATAACGCTGTGTCTCGAGTTGGAGAAATGCTGGCACTCCGCGGACAAGGAATATAAACGGAGTCGTCTAGATCAGGGCCTCTCAGGGTGCATGCGCGTGGTGCATGCACTGTGCACGGTGCAAAAGACGACTTGGCTTGGTTGACCAGAGTGCAGACCCCCCACTCCTCGATTTGGAGCAATAGTGCTTACTCTCTCTTTCCTCACGCCTGTCTCACTCGCTCCGCCTGTCTCCCTCTGCCCCACTTGCGCCGTAGCGCTCCAAATCCGGGCTGAGTTGAGCCGAGTAGAGCCGAGTAGAGCCGAGCTTAGCCGAGTAGCCCAGAGACGAAGCGTTGATCCGAGCCATACCGAGCGGCACCGAGCGACACCGATGCACAGTGCACGGAGCTCTTGCGCCTCGCTCTGCACGCGTGAGATTTTGGGCGTTTGAGAGGGCCTGGTCTAGATAGTGTTCTAAAAGCGTGTCGGTCGTTAACGAGGAAATTGCAAGAAGTATACCCTGACACTCATCGACAGCAGCCCTCTGGAGGTCATCCAGGGAGAGAAGTGGGTTCATTCATATTTACACTACTGGTTTAAAGAATGTTCACTCGAATTTGTGGTTGATATGGGTCTCCCTGAGGAAGTTAGTAACATGATGGGAGCTGTGCGCCGTCTTCCAAAACGAATCTGTGTTCTACATATTGTCAGTATGGCAGAATAATTGGCTGGAGGATTCGGCTTCGATATTGTACATCTTTCATACTGCCCTCCGACGTACACGTATAATGCCGACCCTAATCATGACGGTTTCATCTCCCTCCTGGATTCGTGGTATTATGTCGGTATATGACTTATCTGGCGCTACTTCGCACCTTCTACATCCTCTTCCAACGATTATTAGGCGTCAGGCAAATTCACACTCGTCAGTCAAGACAATCTTGCGCCATGATGTCAAGTTCAAGTGCTATATGACCGGGCGAGTTGGCCGTGCAGTTAGGAGTGCGCAGCTGTGAGCTCGCATCCGGGAGATGGTGGGTTCAAGCCCCACTGTCGGCAGCCCTGAAGATGGTTTTCCGTGGTTTCCCATCCTCCCACCTGGCAAATGCTGGGGCTGTACTTTAATTAAGGCCACGGCCGCTTCCTTCCCATTCCTAGGCATTTCCTGTCTCATCGTCGCCATAAGATATATCTGTGTCGGTGCGACGTAAAACAACTAGCAAAAAAAAGTGCTATATGTGATTAAACCGAACGAGTCGGGCGTGCTGTTAGGGGCGTGCAGCTGTGAGTTTGCATTCGGGAAATAGTGGGTTCGAACCCCAATGTCGGCAGCCATGAAGATGGTTGCCTTAGTTTACCATTTTCACACCAGGAACATGCTGGTGCTGTACCATAATTAAAGCCACGGCCGCTTCCTTCCCATTCCTAGGCCTTTCTTCTCCCATCGTCACGTAAGACCTATCTGTGTCGGTGGTATGTAAATTAACTAGTAAAATAAATATGTGATGAAACTTAGCTTTACGAAGGGATGTCCTTCTTGACGCAAACCCTATGTGGAGGGATGTATTCACTATTGCGTGTGTTTTGTGATGACTTGTAGTGTGATGTGTAGTACCGTATGTAAATAAGATTTTCATTAAGACTAACATAAGCACGAAGATCCGAGATAGGGGAATCAATTAGAAGTTGTTAAAACCCTGGTCCAGCCGGAAAATGAAACCTCTGAACCGAAGGCCACTACTCTAAACATTCAGCCAAGGACCAGGAAAAACCAGCCTGCTATATGTCCGAAGTAAGTTCTATGCTGATTCATCGAGCTCTACTATACGTTCCCCTTCCTCCGGTGTCCTAGTTGCGACAACCTGAGTACAAGCTCTGTGCGCGGTGTTGGGTAGTTAACAACATTACATTGGTGATCGTTTCATCCCAGTCTCTCAGAAGCTAAGGAGCTCTGTAATTATCAACTGGGCTCAGTCTGTTATCTACCTACATTGAATGTAACTGTAATCTGAACCAGATTCGTTACTCTCTTATTCGGTCAGTTCTCGCCAATCTCCTCTTGTCACGAACATTAAAGAGCCATTGTCGCCTAGCGTGTGAGTCGTAATCGATTCATTGAGTTATCCCCATTAAATAAGTGGTACCACTGTTCGAGGAGTATTCAACACATGCACAATTTTAAAAATTGATTCCTATCCATCTGACACATACTACCATGCTCTGGTCGTAATCGGGTTACTCACAGCTCATCATCACCATCATCTTTTTTTTTTTTGCTATTGGCTTTACGTCGCACCAACACAGATAGGCCTTATGGTGACGATGGGACAGGAAAAGTCTAGGACTAGGAAGGAACCGACCATGGCCTTAATTAATGTTCAGCCCCAGCATTTTCCTGGTGTGAAAATGGGAAACCACGGAAAACTATCTTCAGGGTTGTCGACAGTGGGGTTCGAACCCATATCTCCCGATCACTGATCACCATCATCATCATCATCAGCAGCAGCAGCAACTCGTAGATTTCTACCTGATTTTCACTATCACCACTTTACAACTGAAAGACGGTCGGGCATTTCATAGCCGTTCTGGAAAGGTGGCGCCACAAGCTATAAATCGGAATCCCATGGATTTGGACGTACCAGTGTATTTCTAGATTTCTTTCTACATGATCGAAAAGATAACAGCAATAATGATTAATGTAAGGGAAATAAAATCGACAGTTTGCCGACTCGTTGGCTGAATAGTCAGCGTACTGGCCTTCGGTTGAGGGGGTCCCGGGTTCGATTCCCGGCCGGGTGGGGGATTTTAATAGCTTCTGATTAATTCTTCTAGCTCGAGGTATGGGTGTATGTGTCCGTCCCAACACTCTCCTCATCATATTCATACAGCATACAACACTACCAACCACCACAGAAACAGGCAATAGTGATTACATTCCTACATGTAGGGCTGGCGTCAGGAAGGGTATCCGGCCATAAAACAGGGCAAAATCCACATGTGCGACAAAGTTCGTACCACGACCCCACAGTTGTGGGAAAAAGTTGTGGCAAAAGAAGTAAAGAAATAAAATCGACAGTTTTACTATAAAATAGTGGAGCACTGGTACTGTGATCTGGTCAATCAGTTAGAGTCCTGAAAGTCCCAGTTTTGAATTCTGGGGACACCGTTAGGGAGTAGTTTATGGCGAATTAAAGTAGGGTCATCTGAGGAGACATGAGAAGAGCCCACTCGGCTTTCATTGATTACATTGGTGTGACCTTCTCCGTCTTCCAATTACTTACCTTAATATTTCGTTTCTATCTCTGTTTCTTTTATTCTTCTTTTTTTCTCCTTCATATTCACACCGTCACTGTTAGAAAGAATTGCGATTTAAAAGGGACCTTGTTAAGAATAAAGTAAAATGTCGCTATATACGAGGGATGTAAATAAAGTAAGGCAATATTGATAGAACGCAATATTTAATGAACTAACAAGTACGATTGCATTACATCCCTTCAGTGGAGTCACCCACAAAGTCTGTTACCTTTTGGAAAATGTTGGGAAGTCGTATGGGACCATTGGCAATGCGTTCTCTATTGGTGACGTTGCAGAGCGCCCTGCTGCGCGGAGTACAGTTGCCACATCAGGAAATCGACGGCCTCGTACGGGCTCCTTCAACTTCGGATACAGGTTGAAATCATAAAGACTCATGTCAGGTGAGTACGGAGTGTGTTCCAAGACCTCCCAATGCTACCGTTTCAATAAGAGCTTGACATTGTTTGCGACATGACAACCTGCGTTGTCATACAACACGACAGGGCGATCGTCTCGCTATAAACGTGGGCTTTTGCGCCGCATAGCCTGACGCAGATGTCGCTCCATAAATCAGCAGTAGAATTCACTGTTGACAGTTTGTCCCTCAGGCAGTGCATGCTTAAGAATAACACCCTCATAGTTGTATGTCACAATCAGCATAAGCTTCACCCAACCGGGTTCCTGTCGAGATTTCTGTGGACATGGCGGACCTGGGTGACGCCATTCATTCGATTGACGCTTTAATTCAGGCTCGTAGGCTCGTGCCTACGTCTCATCAATGGCGACAATATGCTGCAAAAATGCGCCTCCTTCGTTGCGGTATCTGTGCAGGTGGATACCAGTCAGCGCATACCGGTGACATTTCTGTACGTCGGTGGGTTAATGTGGAATCCAACGGGACGCAAGTTTCCTCATGTTAAGACATTTCCTCAGTATGTGCCATACCGTTTGATGACTGAGACCAGTCCATCAATGGACTACGGAAACTGAACCACTCGCGATGTCAATCTGATCTAGAGGAATGGACGTGTGCAAATCCGCAGTCTCATTCCGGTTCGCATGAAACGCGTTGACCCATTACCTGTGCGGTAATGCATTCTCACCAGAGGCTTCACATAACATTCTCATGCATTTTTGCCACGGGCAACCTAAATTCCAACCCATGAACGCTGATTACCTTTTCAAAACGTGCTTTAGAGCGTGAAACCGACACTCTTCACTTCAACGCCACACAGCAAACACACTCCCAACTGGATGCCCGTCTAATACACGATACACATCGACAAGCAGCGCAACCTATCCGTTACCATATCCTATATGCATGTCCGATCTCCTGCCAGTGTCTGGACTACGTTGTACTACTTTACTTACAGCCCTCGTGTATATCTGAACTAATATTATAAAGATTATTTTGTTTGTTTGTGTATGGAGAATCTTGGAAATCCCAGAAACGATTTCATTCTCATAGAAAACTTATATCTTTTAGATCAGAGTTACGCAGTTAGAGCCGGTTGAGACCAGCCCAGTGCGGCCTGATTGATTTAACTGAAATGCGGGCAGCTTGCTTGCCAAGCGCACACAGAGTCATACTTGATTGGAGAACTGGACAAAAATTTAAAGAAAATCTGCTCGATTTGTTCTGAGTGACTCCGACAAAAGAGTAGCGTTACAAAATGTTCCAAAGGGTGGGCTGGGAAGCCTTGAGAGAAAGGAGACGAGCTGCTCGACTAGGCTTGACAATAACAGACTTGGTTTTATTTTCCTTTATTTACACACTCAAAGAAAACTAACGGGTTACTATTTTTGTATTACGATATAAAATTATACGAGGTTTAAGCGTGAAAGCTACGATTTAGAATTTCTTGGACGGAAATGACAAAATTTCCTCTAACAAAAGTAAAATGACAGTTATTAATTCACTGAAATGTACATAATTCAACAAATTTAATATTTTATTTTGCACAATTTTGTAGTGTGATGTGACATCCCCTGTTCGTAATTTTCTGAAGACAGTATTTAAAACATATCGTCAGATGTCCGATGTTAACAGCGTCTAAATGACGAGTGAATTTCGTCATGAGCGAAGACACAAGTAGGCTAATTACTATCCAAGATTAAAGAATTGCAACACTGTAAATGGCATACTACGTGGGAGTCGTGCCGAATCCACGAACCTTGTAATCTGCTGGTCTTCAGGCTCAACAGCGGTTGTTTGGTAGACCATTGCCCTTCGGGTATGCTGCGCTATGAGGCAGTTTTTAAAAAGTACTGCAAAGTGTGTCATACGGGACTTGACTAATAATCAAATTAAATGTACCCGTCTCATGATAAGTACGTCATATAAACGATCGAAAACTGCACTTTCTATAAAGAATTTCGTATACAGTTTCTGATAGACCTACAGTAATATTAATGAAGAAATTTAGGAATAAACGTTTTGATCTTCGTATAAACTCCCACTACATGCGATGACGTTGATGTCACTTGCATCTGTTAACCCAATTCTGAATAGGCTAAGCGATTCTTAATACGGTTGAAAATATGCCCAACCGTTTTCCAATTTTAGGGACACAACCAAACATATAGACACACCGAAGGAAGGAAAAACTCTCAGATGGTCTCTTTAACGTTTAAAACCAATAATTATCAGAACATTCTTATACAGTAATATATAAAGTACGCGAACTTTACTACTTTATTTATTTACATAGATTTAGAACGTCAACGTTACCTAAACATATTATTCCCATTGCCAAACTCAACGGAATGTTGTTCCATCGAATACTCCATCGTGTTCGAGGAGTTCGTATTTGTTTACTTACCTCCCAGCTGTGACATGTATTTAAAATTGGTTAAACTGACTCTGGCAAGTTTGTTTAGAAGACATATATATCAGTGTTGCCTAACCTGTGTCAACTTTTGTTTTAATACTGGCTGTAGTACCCGGCGTTGCCCGGAAAGTTTATGAATGTTGCCACTAATACTTTCACGGCCCGTACTTATAAACATGATATGGCTTTTGGGCTTATGGTGTGTCAGGAAAATAAGGTGAAATTCTTTACGTTTCACAGAGAACTTTGCTCTGCGTCTTCAGAAGAAAATCTCGACTGATCACGAGAAAGGCTTCTAAACAATAAGGTTTGAATTTAGACGTTATAATAGAAGTGTCAATGACATCCTTTCATATGTGTGTACACCTGTTAAGTGACCCTCTCAGACTGATTCTGATGGTTCGGTCAGCTTCCGCTTCGAACGCTAGCGCTGCAACGCATCCGGCGAGCCATCTGGTGACGAAAGAACGTACCACTGACCTAGTATGTACCTACTTACCCGTCGCACTATACATACAATGTACACGATTTCAACTGTGATTGAGACTGTCGCCAATCAGCGTTGCGACCCCAAAAGCAATAGATTCAACACTAATCTCGGTTATTTTAGACTATTTACTTTTAAGCCTATTTCAGCACTCCGTCTCAACGGAGGCTGAACGTGGACTTAAACGGTATCCAGAGCGTCATAATTCATCACAGCGAAACATATGCAATGGATTTGACATTAATATACTATAGGTTATTTACCATTATCTTTATCTGTCATCCCCTCCAATTCCCCAACCCTCTATAGTACCTTTTTTCCAGATGGTAAGTCATATGTGTACCAATTTTCCTTGACAGCTGTTCTGGAACATACCGACATACATACATAATCTCGGTTAATTTTACATTAATTTTCACCCCTTCTCAACCTCCATTCTGACCGCGGCTGAAGTATGACTTAACCACCATCCAGAGCGTCACAGTTCAACTCAGCGACCTAGTAAACTATGGATTCAACATTGATATCAGTCGTTTTCTTTTATATTTCACCTTCTCCCCTAGGAGTGGTAGGGGTTTTTCCCTATGCTAGCTATGCTAGAAAATTAACACATATATCAATATTCTTGGGCAATTTGGTCATTTTATTTTTCACCCTTTCTCGTCTACTGTCAAAGGGGACTGAACTTAGACTTTAAAAAATCCGCAGTGTTACTATTCATCTCAGCGAGCCAGAAATCTACAGATTCGACACTATTTTCGATTATTTTTATATCTCACAACCCCATCGTCCCCACCCAAAAGGGGGCTGAACTTGGGCTTAAAAAAATCCAAAGTGTCACCATTAATCTCAGTGACCCCGAAACCCCGCCTGGCCCCCCACCCCCAAGGGTGCTAGGGATGATTTACCCTCACAGTGCTTGTCTCCGGAATAATAATAATAATAATAATAATAATAATAATAATAATAATAATAATAATAATAATAATAATAATAATAACTATTCCGGGGATTCCGTGGAACGCAGAGGTGTAAGAAGTCGGAGTGAGTGGGTGGACAGGGAAATGACCAGAGCATAAGTTTAAGCACTACATTTTGAAATTTTATTTCTTTCCTTCCCTTTTTAAATTTAAAAGTTGATAGGTAATCTGAATATTCAACCACAAAAACGGTCAAACAGCTCGTCAACTCGGATAACAAGAGTGGACTATAAGTCCAAAAAGCAGGTACGATAGAGAAAATTATTGGCACAATATTATACAAGGGATGATCGTAATCGCTCTGAACCAGTACACTTTTATAAGAACATGTTTGCTTGGCTCATTTCCATTCTAGGAGACTTAGCTCCGAAATGTTACTATTGTCCAGCCTCTAAGAGGCACAAACTTCTTACAAAATTATGACTTACAACTTTCAAAATTCGTGTTTACAGTCATTTCTGCTCAACAATCTGTTACACTCTCGTTTATCAACAATTACCAAGATAAGAGGGGCAATGAGTGCCCATTCTAAATGGCCTTGAAGTAAAGATAAAAGGTTTAATACGATCGGCCATGAACAAAAGGCTAGGAGGCGAAACACTTGCACTCCCTTTAGAAAAACACTTAAAATCGTAAATGGGCTTATGGCCAAGCCTGTATTACAGAGGGGTGACTAAATAAACAATATTAAACTGCCGAAGAAGAGTGAAGAATTTAGAGGTTTAGGAAATGTTAGTCACCCTACACCCAGTTGAATGGGAATCAATAGAGGGAGAACAATCTTTGTTCCCTTATTTTACATGTTTACCATCGGGGATTTGAACAGAGTCCTCAGACTTGCCGAAAATTTACATTTAAACAGTGACTTTAGAACTTTACGTTAGTACAGAAGTTTGAAACCTTCCCCTCAAGTTATCTGCCTGGAGCTATCACATGTTAAGCATTTTCTACCATTACCTTGAGTAGTTGGGCCAGCCAAACGACGGCAGGCAGCCCCTGCCTCCTTATCACTCACTAGACCGGAGCGATAAAGATGACAATAAGACCCTAAAGCGCCCAGCTTTTATAGCATCTCAGAGGGGAAGGTTCCAGCACTCTCTTGAGATAGGCAGAATGCCTGTACACACTCCCAATTTTAATTGGCTACAGAGATATACACAAAATTCCTGATTGGTTAATAACTTGAAGGAAGCTGTAGTAGTGTTGACAACATATATACAATTAAGAAACAATCTGCAAATCTTAAGGTTTGCCACCTTCAAGAAATAAAAATTCCCTTCAGAATGAATTGTCCTGAATCCCGCCAGAGGGAAGACACACAGGCCGATGGTAGAGACATCTAATGGTTAAAGGTCCAAGTATCCTGAGTTACATTAGTTGAGTATTCACATCCCAGATGGCCTTCGAGAAGGCGCGCAGTTCCACGGGACGGAGAAGGTGTACTCGTTACAATAATAGTAACCAGCATACTTACCCGTTCTTCACACGGGAATTTGTAATTGAGTTCACGTTTCCTTCATGAATTTATACGAAGTTACCTGCCTGTATTCAAACGTTTAATACGGCATACTAAACTGATATTCTTCTACGAAAACACGTAGCAGTAACGTGCAGTACGATCAAGCTGAACAAAGTCGAGACAGAATGGCGGAAGATCACAGAGTTTATTGAACGATACAGTTCCTGACCCAAAGTTGTGCGTAATTCTCTCTATTTCTCGGTTACATATTGTTGTTAATCTGAAACCGCGAGTGGCACTGTGACTGGAGACTCATGAAACCAATCGTTGATGATATTCTCTCTTATGTGCTTTAATTAAACCATTTAACGCAACAGGAAATGACAACATGACAGCCCGTAAAACAGGCCATTAATTATAACTTCCTTGTTATCCTCTTATCGAAAAGGGGCAGATGAATTTTTTATAGAAATTGATTTCCATTAAGGATGGTAGTTTTCCGTTAAGGTTGGTCATGTATATTTTGTGGTAGGATATAGTCATCGTTTCGACTCCCAATAACCCCGCAAATCAACACGGGAACGAGAAAAAAATATTGGCCCTAATACCGACAAAAGACAGATATAAAGTTTGGTTGAAATGTATACAGTAGTTTCCCAGTAATAAGAACTCAAAAAACGGACGAAGAGACAAATCGACAAAAAAAGCTTTAAAATATGTCCGCTTGAACTTAGACTGAAAAACAGTCCGTAAATGAAAACTCCCTTAATAATCCTCATATTGAAGTGATGCATATCAGAAAAAAGCTTTAGAAATTGATTTCCATTAAGGCAGGTAGATTCCCATTATGTTTGCTTGTGTATACCATTTTGTGGAGTGCAAAATCATGGTTTCCGTTTTGTATAAACCCCCAGTCAATTCAGGGATTTAGGAACAATATTGGCCCTAAAATCTACTCAAGGACGGGCGGATTCTAAATGTGAAGTTTGGTAAAAATGTATCCAGTAGTTTTCAAGTTATAAGAACTGAAACAAACAGACAGGCACCAAAGCTAAAAATCTGCGGATGGACATTATTACACTAGAAACGGAAAGCTGAATGAAAATTTCGTCTAAATAGTCAATGTACAGACACACGGTGGTTACGATTTTATTTATATAGAAGACAATACTCAATGTTACAGTCCGCTAATTATTACATGTTTTGGTGATGCTAAGGTGGCAACATTTTATTCCACGGGAATACTTTTACATGCCGATAAATCTACCGAGATGAGGCTGACGTATCTGAGCACCTTCAAATACCACTGGACTGTGCCGGGTTCGACCCCGCCAACTGAGTTCAGAAAGCAAGTACTTTACCACCTGAACGACTGTCGCCGGTGGATAAAATAATAGTCGTACGACTTTACAGTAGATACAGCATGCAGCCATTCTTATTTGACGCCATTCAGAATGCCTGTGTATCAATTTTGACGTTCCGTTTTACTCTATTAGATGGTAGAAAAACCAGAATTCAGTTGAATAACCATTTCCTGAGTGTTTAATTAATTCTCTCGGGTAAATATACGATGTGTTGCCAACACTGTGCGACGTGGAATGCTAAAAAACCGGGTTTCGAAATTAAGCAATACAAATTCTTAGGGCTTGTAGGAGAGACTTAGTGGATAACAATTTGGCAATCTGAAACGTACCTTTCTTTTCTTAAAATTTGCTTGACGTCGCACTGACACACATACGTCTTATGGTGACGATGGTGAAGAAAAGGGATAAGAGTGGTTAGTTAGCAGCCGTGGCCTTAATTAAGGTACAGTCCCAGTATGTGCCTGGTGTAAAAATGGGAAACCACGGAAAACCATATTCAGGGATGCCGATAGTGGGGTTAGAACCCACTAGCTCATAAATGCAAGCTCACAGCTGCGCGACCCTTACCGCACGACCAACTCGCTCGGTCAGAGACGTGCCGTTTCCATGCTGGAGGTACAACAATTTCATATGAAGTGTTTAAATCTTCCGTTACCTTAATTAAGGTACAGCCAGAGCATTAGCCTCGTGTGAAAATGGGAAACAATGGAAAACCGTCTTTAGGGGTACCACCGGTGGGGTTTGAACCCACTATCTCTCGAATGCAAGTTGACAGCTATGCGATCCAAACTGCGTAGCCAACTCGATCAGTAAAATGAGAAGTTATTTTAAATCTCTTAAAACCTTATCATGAATACATAGGAGCTTACGAAATATACAGTATTACGAAGGAGGCAGAAAGGAAATAATTTTCTACACATGCTGCGAGTAACTCGCCCAATGCTAAGGTATCATCAATTTTACTACCTCGACGCGGGCGCTGCTGTATGTGTTACACAAACGGGGTCAGCAGGTGTTACAAATATTCTTGACACTCGCTGGCTGCCTCCTTCGTGCAGTTAAGCACATTTTACGAACTGCGTCATGAAGTCACTAAAAATTACCATTCGACGCTCAATGAGCTCTATGAGGAATGTTATGCTGGCACAGAAACGCCTGGCATAAAGTATTCAGAGAATTCCAATGGAAGATTTTAGGGCCTGCTTTTAACGAATTCAGTGTAAAGAAATATGATTGAATCAGTCATTAAAGAAAGCGCACATGTCCAAATTGTCGATTTTTCAAAATTGCAGGTTATCATTGCATTCGTCTTGGGGAACTTTTTCTCAGAGGAAACGACACTTATCCGACCAGTACCTTGCTGATAACTAAATTGTGTTTGGTTTGAAATTCATCTAGGAAGGGGCACTTATCGCTATAAAATGACCTCTTCTTTACTTATAGTACGTAAAGCAGTATTGTGAAATCATCTTATGGGCTCCTAAAAGCCGCGAAAAGTTCGCCATCAGTCTGGTTGAGAATAGTGATATTCCGAACTTCACTGCATGGTGGGCGAAGTTTTATAAGAGGGAAGGACTGTCAGATGAACCTCGAGGAAGGGTAGTGTCTAGTAACTTTAAAGTTCATATCCAGCGAGCATCACTCATTCAATTAGTTTACTCTGCCAATGATCCAGGAACCGTACGGACAAAACATTTTATCAGTGGCCTAATTGAAGACATCTTCCGTTTGCAGCTAAACAGCAACGTCCAGTTTCCAAACGAACAAGCCTGCGAGAAACCAATTCCTATTTAAACTTCCTATTAAAGGAAATAAGTTGATGATAAGGTGTTGAACTTACGTGGGTAACAATGTGTGTTTTCCTGAAAATCTGTTTTTCTCTCATTCTACGCATTATATATTCAGCCACTATTATAGAAAGGCCAAATATCCATTATATTTATCTGGCCATTTACAAAAATTCTGGATCTCTACTTCATATTTTATCAAGTTACCTAGCCAAAGCCATCAACTCTGTCAAAGCACTTACATATAACGTAAATAGCAGTACTGGTTTTTAAATCAGTTCTTTGTTCCTTCTGAAAAGCTACATTTCTGGTCATGCGCCTTTCTTAAATGACTGATTCAGTTCAATATAATGAAATGAATATGATATTATATCGCAGTATTATGTACCGTAGATAGAGTAATTGCTAACAGCATGGCTCTGTCTAAGGCAGCTTTTCTCAAACAGAATTCCGCTGAACTCCAGGTTTCCACGAAAGGTTATCAGGGATACCGCAAGGTGATTATGCGGAATGGTTGAGGAAGAAGCATGTTTCTTAACGTTTATTTTTAAAATACTACGAGTGGTATGGTTTCGTGCATCACATGTCACGATATTCAAACTGCATATTGACACTGCTTCCTAATTAGTAACAATTTGCGATGGTATACAAACTCCGTGCCAGCGCTCGACAACTAGGGAAAAACTAGCGAGCAGATGGGTTTGCGATATGCCATCTTGGCAGTTTAATGAATAATGAATTCGAACGAACTGCAGAAAAAAGCAATCCTTCTGTGGGAGATCTTTGTTCCGAATGCCCAGTATACGATGTGTTTTAAGATATTTGTTAACAGTTCTTAGCTCCAACTAAGCTTCTAAGACACCTGCATGCACATAGTGGTGATCTTAAAGAAAAACCAGTCCATCTGTTCTTACGAAAATTGAACGAATTTAACAGAAGGAAGACAATTTAATTGCCTGAAGCTTGTGCCAGCAAAAATGAAAAAGCATTCCAAGCGTCACTTCAAGAATGCAAAAGGGCTAGGACTGGGAAGGTAGCAGCCGTGACCTTAATTAAGATACAGCCCCAGCATTTGCCTGATGTGAAAATGGGAAACCACAGAAAACCATCTTCAGGGCTGCTGACAGTGAGCTTCGAGCCCACTATCTCCCGAATGCAAGCTCACAGCTGCGCGACACTAACCGCACGGCCTTCATGCTTGGTCTGAGAGATTCTGCCTTGGCACGAAATATGGGGGTTAAATTTGATTGAGATGGTGCGAACAAAATATATACGAATGTGAAATCCATGTATATAATATCAACCGACATTTGTCTTAGGAGGAAGAATTAGAAATACGGTCACACCGGGGATTCGAACACGAATTAGACATTCACAGGACAGGTAAATAACGCATTCCTTCTAGGGTTGACGATATAGATTCCCAGAAAAGTTATTACACGCACTACTATATATTAATCTTGGTAATCAGACTGCAGTGGGAGATGATGGTAAAATAAGTTCTTGGTAGAATGTACTGTAATTACAGATGCTTATCAAGGTTATAATATTTCTCCCGTGTTAATTTAAATATTTCATATTCCTCTTCCAAAGTACAAAGTTTTGTAAACCGTTTAACTCGTGCCTGATCTTAATAAATAATAATAATAATAATAATAATAATAATAATAATAATAATAATAATAATAATAATAATATAGAGAACCTACAACCTGTTTTTCAGTCAATGACTGGGTCAGGGATGGGATGAATGAAGCCCCCAACTTGCGGCGAGGTTAGGAATTGTGCCGGCTACCGAGGCCTGTCGCACTCCTCTGGAGCAATGATTAATGACTGACAGATGCAATTAAATGATAGAGGAGAGTGTTGCTGGAATGAAAAATGGCAGGGAAAACCGGAGTACCTGGAGAAAAACCTGACCCACCTCCGCTTTGTCCAGCACAAATCTGACATGGAGTGACCGGGATTTGAACCACGGTGTTCAGTGGTAAGAGTTTGGCGCGCTACCACCTGAGCCACGGGGACTCAATAATAATAATAATAATAATAATAATAATAATAATAATAATAATAATAATAATAATAATAATAATAATAATAATAATAATAATAATAATAATAATAATAATAATGCTCTTGTCTACTGTTATAATGCATTATTGCGAACTTATGAAGACTTTCTCTCTTCTTGTCTTTTGTATCTCTTCAAGATGCACTTGTATAGGCCTAGGCCGTTGTTAGTAAACGTACCATATAGGCCTACAGATCAGCGTCATGTGCATTTCATTGCCCTCTTTTAATATTTTCTATTCATATTAAAGAAACACTTTTTCTCGACTTGAGAGAGGACTGTTTCTCATATGCAGAGTTCCACGTCGCATGTTCCAGAGTTAACTCTGTCAGTAGCCTGGTCATCTTAGCCCCAAAGGCAGCACCACAAACGTGGTTTAGAAGGAGGTTCTCGGACAGCTGAAACACAACTTTTCGTTGAGTTTTATACGTACTTTACGGATTTTCATATAATGTATTTGTGCAGTACCGAGGAACGATTACTTTGATCAAATTATGAAATCCTCGCGAGCGAAGCCGCGGGTAGCAGCTAGTTAGATATAAGGTGGAAGTAACGAACATGACTGCTGACTCACACTGAGCAACTGGCCGTGTGGTTTGGGTCACGTAGCTATCAGCTTGCATTCGGGAGATAGTGGGTTCGAATCCCACTGTCTGCAAACCTGAATATGGTTTTCCGTGGTTTCCCATTTTCATACCAGTAGATCCTGAGGCTGCACCTTATTAACGCCGCGGTCACTTACTTTGCTCTCCTGGCCATCTCCTATCCCTTCGTCGCCATAAGACCTATGTGTGTCGGTGCGACGTAAAGCAAAAACTCTACAAAAAACCACAAACTACTGACACAGACAGCTGAGAGCAACGGAAGTCAGGAATTCACTGCGAGATGGAACAGGAATTAAAACACTGCATAAACTGTGTGTAGGAAATGGCACCTGTGGTGTGTGATATGAAGAGGATGGAAGACAAAAAAGGATAAGTCACAAATGAGAATTCTAAAATCGGTCGAGGGGATTTGCCAGGAGCAGAGGAGAAGATGATAATTAGGCGGAACGTTTAGCAGTTTCAGAATAAAAGGTAGAAGCTAGAGACCAGCGTGTTACTTACAAATGGGAATTTATTTACAGATGCCTGCAGACTGACCGTTGCCCTCTGAGGGCGGGGGCAGTGGATACCCACGGTGATGTGGCACCAGACGAGAACGCCGTTTTCCACATCCCTAACTTAGGGGAAATAATTTGTCGCACGGATTCACGGTTAATCTACAGTTCATCCGCTATCATGCGCACAGTTAATCGCCGATTTTTCGTGATTAATGTCCTCACCTTCTCAATGTTTTGACCACTGACGGCGGTCGCCGGTCTTCCGTTACGTAGGTTGTCAGAAACACTTCCCCGGCCTCCTCGAAAACGGGCGATCCACTCGTACACACACTTCAAGGACAGTGCTTGATCTTCATAAACACGTACCAGCATCGCATGCGTTTCTTTCGGTGTCTTGCCAAACTTAAAACAAAACTGTACATTGTTTTTGGCCGTTCATGTTCCTGTTCGCAGTTCAGAACCAACGCACTAAACACGCACTGTGTTAAACAGTTCTTACACCAAACACACGATGCTCAACTGAACAACGTTTGGAGCAGATGGCCAAAACCTGCTGCTACGCAGGTGCAGCGTTGTGTGTCGCCAGTGTTGCCGGATCGACCGTTCTGACTTCATTTACCGAACTTCATTGTCACAGGTTGTATCAACATATTGCCTATATGAACAATAACGGGAAGGCTATCAGCCTTCAAATTGCAAAATGTTAATTTCTAAACAGTTGCAGCTACACCCCATATCAAGGTGTCGGTCGACGCAGGAGGGTCAATTTCATGAGAAATATATCAACATATTGCCAGTCGTAAGCGGCAGTAGCGTAGCCAGGATCGATCAATTTGGGGGTTTATACTTACAAAATGATGATAAAACGTAACGAAGGGGCTTTTGCGTTCGTGGTGCGCACATGCATGAGTGTCATTATGACACTATACAAGTGAATTATGTTGATATTCAGATTACAGTGCCGGTACACAACGAAACCTTGTAATAAAATACAGACAATAACAATATAATCAAGGTCAAGAGTTTTAGGACGAATGGTATTTTCAGATTAAAATCTGAAAGCGAACTATCGAGGCTTCTTAGAAAATAGATTCAAGAGACCTATGTATTGGTTTTACAATTATGTCTCTATGAATGTGGGAAAGAGCCAAACCATTGAGTCGATTTTCAGTTGTAGTAGGTATAAAATGAGGGGGCTGGCACAGGGGCTAATGCGCAAGATGGCGACTATGCATGGGCCTTTATGGAACTAACTCCTGGGACCTGGGCCAGGGGCAAATGCGGAAGATGGCGGCTATACACGGGCTCTTATGGAGAGAGCTGGCCCAGGGTAGGACAGGCGGTATACAAACGACTTAAGGAGATGACCTAAGGACTAATGCGCGAGATGGCGGCCGCGTGCAACTTCCTAATGCTAGGGCCTTCGAGGCAAGATGGCCGTTGCAGGGGCTCTTACGTACACATAGGCGCTTATGGCACAAACCCGGTGAGGGCTGTGCTAGGGCTTTTCGCGTATTAGGTGGATAGAACCTTGAATTAGCCCAGTACACGAAACATAACGGCTATCAGCCTTTAAAGTGCCAAAACTGTTGCTATTTGTTTTCAGTGTTTGGAACACTAGATTTTTTATTTTAACATCTCGTGCTTATAGATTAGAACTCTAGAGACTCATAGTAGCTTACAAAATTGTTCACATCGCAGGTGACAGAATGTTAATTTTCGCCAGTTCTTTAGCTAAGGAAATGTTGCGAGAAAAAACATTGTTTTTCGTTGATGGTACATTTAAGAGTGTAAGCAGCCTGTTGGCCCCACTATACACGATACATGTAGACGTGGGAAGTAGTGAAAGAGAAACTAACATCACTCCTATTGTATTTGCACTTTTTTCTGACCAAAAAAGGGAGCATATATTCGGGTGCTCGAGAACATTGTGCTAGCTGTTCCAAAATGGAAACCAGAGAAATTCACAGTAGACTTCGTGACAGGTACTATTTTTGCTTTAAGGGAAACATTTCCTCAATCTGAGCTTCACGGATGATTTTCCCCTTTCGCGCAGTGTCTGTAGAGGAAGTTTCAGGAAATAGAAAATACGACTCTTTAGAAGGAAAACAAAGAAATCATACGAAATGTAAGAAATTGTGCTGCACTCTTTCCTTTTGCTAGTTGCTTTACGTCGCTCCGACACAGATAGGTCTTATGGCGACGATTGGACAGGGAAGGGTTAGGACTGGGAAGGAAGCGGCCGTGGCCTTAATTAAGGTACAGCCCCAGCATTTGCCTGGTGTGAAAATGGGAAACCACGGAAAACCATTTTCAGGGCTGCCGACAGTGGGGTTCGAACCTACTATCTCCCGAATACTGGATACTGGCCGCACTTTAGCGACTACAGCTATCGAGCTCGGTACTCTCTTTCCTGATGGTTGAAGATGTAAAGAGTGGATGCATTATAATTCACAGTCAAGCTCCGCCGGATGTGAAGTTAACATAATTCTTCGACTGTTTGCTTGAGCAATGGCTGCTGAATGAGTCTATACCACTGGAGATGTTGAACTGTTTTAACGTTATACACAGGACAAATAATAGCACTGAAGGGTGGAATCACAAAATCAATAGTAAAATTGGAAGGCCTCACCCAAGAATAAGAGATCTCATCACCTGTCTAAAGCTGGAAGCAGAGAATGCAGATCATTCCGTTACGCGTATGGACTTAAATTTGGAAGGAACTAAAAGAAAGTGCTGTAAACTGGATGAAAGAATTGCTCGAAGCACAAGGATGTTCAATGAGGATGGTAACTTGGAAAGGTTTTTGGACGTAATGTAATTTGTCCTCAGAATGGAGTCAGCATAAGTGTCGTTCGTTCAAAAAGAGTGTGTTGTAAATAACAGTGTATTATTAACAGTGTGTATGTAAAATTATTAAGAATCTTATAGATGAGAAATAATTATAAGCCTAAATTAATACGTAAGTAGTTAGTAGTGAAAACGACAAACTTCTTAAAATTGCAAACAGTTATTCTGACAAAGCAAAAAAAATAAAAAAGCAGCTAATTATGGGACTAGGTTTTCATTATTATAAAGGGCGAGTACGGTTAACCGTGCGGGTTCATGGCGTCCGTGGGTCGTCCGACCTACGGAGCTACACGGCAGGCCTATCTCGAAAATAAGCGAGGTGCTTTAGAACAAATATGAGGCACGCAGTCTCAGTTAGCGCTGACAATGATTCTTAACGCACTTGCACTAGTATAATAATAATAACAACAGCGTGTGGCCTCCGATGAGGCCGAGTGCAGGTCTTTCGAGTTGACGCCGTATAGGCGACCTGCGCGTCTATGGGGCCCTACTTATGATTAATTCTGATGCTGAAAACGACACACACACACTCAGGCCCCGAACCATTGGAATTAACCAATGAAGTTTAAAATCCCCGATCCGGCCGGGAATCGAACCCGGGATCCTCTGACCCGAAGGCCAGTACGCTGACCATTCAGCCAACGAGTCGGACACTTGTACTAGTAATAAAAGTACAATATACTTCTTTTCACCAAGGCTTGTCTGTACGAAATAGGCACATCGAGACTATTAATGGTGTGACCGCAATCGAGACTGTCTACAATAAAGACGCAACTGAAAGAGGAAGACCCTGGAACGAGCTGGCAATCTTCCCAAATATTTTGTGTCCACAATCGCGATTGACCGCAGTCAAAACTGTTCGCAATCGCGACGACACCATACAGCCCGTCTACTAGCCCTAGGAGTTTTTAAATGGAATTCGGACAACCATACATAACAGATATCATGTGTATTCTCGTAGGTAGGTAATTACTCGGACACTGACGTTACTTATTTCCTGGTGTTATAGCTTTATTCTTACTGTATATACTTCAATTAACCACCAAATACCCTCCCCACTTCCCTTTCTGTTGGCCCTGTTGTCCTTAGTGTGATATGTTGCAGAATTAGTAGAATTCTGCTAGGGTTCTCTTCCTCTTACATTCTATTTTTATCGCTTGCTTTTTCTGTATGTTTAACTTCTTGGACCATCTTCTTACAATACAACTATTAATAATAATAATAATAATAATAATAATAATAATAATAATAATAATAATACTTATTGTACACTAACTAGGCCACATTGACGGTCTTCAGAGGCATCGAGGTATTGGAAGTTTGTCCCACAGGAGTTCCTTTACTCATCAGTAAATCTACCAACAGGATGCTCACGTTGAAGCGCTTTGCACCGGACTGAGCCGGGATCAAATCTGCGAACTAGGACTGTGAAGAGCAGCACTCTATCATCTGAGCTACTCAGCCCGGCTCACCTTCATACACAATCTCCCGTCATCCTTTGGTACATCTGTGAACCAATAGTACTCCATCCCTATGGCATCTAGTCGTTTCTCCTCCCCGTCCAACCGGTTAAAATATTTTCATTTTGATATTTCATCATCATCATCATCTGTTTACCCTCCATGGTCGGCTTTTCCCTCGGACTCAGCGAGGGATCCCACCTCTAACGCCTCAAGGGTAGTGTCCTGGAGCTTCAGACTCTTGGTCGGGGATACAACTGGGGAGAATGACCAATACCTCGCCCAGGCGGCCTCACCTGCTATGCTGAACAGGGGCCTTGGTGGGGGATGGGAAGATTGGAAGGGATAGGCAAGGAAGAGGGAAGGAAGCGGCCGTGGCCTTAAGTTAGGTACCATCTCGGCATTCGCCTGGAGGAGAAGTGGGAAACCACGGAAAACCCCTTCAAGGATGGCTGAGGTGGGAATCGAACCCACCTCTACTCAGTTGACCTCCCGAGGCTGAGTGGACCCCGTTCCAGCCCTCATACCACTTTTCAAATTTCGTGGCAGAGCCGGGAATCGAACCCGGGCCCCCGGGGGTGGCAGCTAATCACGCTAACCACTACACCACAGAGGCGGACAGTTTGATATTTAATTTGATATATACGCGCTTCTAAGCACAAGAATTTGTAACGCTGACGACACATAATTTATAATACATAGATGATTTAGGTGGGCTAATCTCATTTGGTGGAAAATGGATGCTGTACGGATTACATTGTGCCCGTATTACCCTTTCATAGTAAAATCTCAATTTTGCTTTACTAAGCCAGGTATTGAGCGAGAGTCCATACATCTCATTAAGAGTCCAACACGTGATGTGGTTGACTAAATTCCGCCAGCGGGACGCAGTTCTTCACAGCAAGGCAACGGGTATTCATAAGCTGTAGGCAACATTTAATTAGAGGCGCGTGGTGTGTATTCGTCGCTTTTAAATGTACTTGATGAGGTCTACCACCAGTAAAATAGTTTAGAAACCAAATGAGAACGATTCTATGATGTATCAATCCCTGTGTAAAAGCCTTGAAATTGAGATGATTCTCACGTACTTTTGTTGTGTACTAGATTTCAGTTATGATGTATCAATCCCTGTGTAAAAGCCTTGAAATTGAGATGATTCTCAAGTACTTTTGTTGTGTACTAGATTTCAGTTATGATGTATCAATCCCTGTGTAAAAGCCTTGAAATTGAGATGATTCTCACGTACTTTTGTTGTGTACTAAATTTCAGTTATGCGCTTTGTCCCCCACCTCTATGGAAAGTAGGAGTAACTACATGAACACGGAAATTAGTACTATCACTAGCAACATACACGTTTTTATCAAGCAGAAGATTAGTGTACAGCGGAAAAGAAACGATTTCATGATATTCGTTCTCTCTTGTAAATGGAACCGGTCGAAACAGGCGTTTAAAACTAACTGGAGCTGGATTTGAGCCGCATAAGGCAAAAGAACAAGTATCAAGAGGGTATTCTACCAATAATATGAACATTAAAATAAGTGCAGATTTATTAAGTATTAGGCCGTGGTTAATACCCATGTTCTCTGCAGGCCTTCGGTCTGAGCAGCGGTCGCTTAGTAGGCCAAGGCCCTTCAATGGCTGTAATGCCATAGGCGGGGGTGGGGGCGGGAGGGGGTTAATACTGCCACAGTTTAAAGAAGGAAGAGAAGTAGAACATATGTTAGCTTCAGACATCTGCAAATATAAGTCATTTCATAACACCGAAATCCTAAGACCTAGGAAAATAATCTTTAAAATTATTGTGATATCGTGTATAAGTAAGAAAGGCCATATTTAGAGCATTCACCTCCATTTTTAATCTTAAACGAAATGATGAGTCAAAACAAGGAGAATCAGAAATGTCAAGGTAGGACAGAAAGAAAATTTTCCATGATGAGACGTGACGCGGGCGCCACCTGGCATGTATTGTAATGATGTTAATCCAGTACACATACACAGAACATGAGAAAAAACATTATTATGACCTGCAAATGCCATAGATACTTCAATCAAAGCGCTTCTGAAGGGTGTGTTAATTGGTGCTGGTTGTAAGAAGTAATAGAGACAGTGACTATACGCCGGTCGTAGAGGCCGTTCAACATTAGATCAATTTAAAGATTTCAGTCATGATAGTTTGCAATTTGAAACGAATGTCGCACATACGTGAATACTGCTCACTTAGACTGCTGTCACACATTTTTCCTTAAGAGAGATATAAATTGTGAATAACCCAAAAAGTCACCAAATCAAACCAGCACGTGAAGGTAACATGTCTCTGTGTTTTCGATTCCACATAAAACTGTAAGTATCGTTGTTAATGGTGATAAGGTTAACAATAATGAAACCTGTGTCTCAGTGTCAATGATTATAAGATTAACAGTCACATAAAAATTTAAGTCAGGTTCTTAACCACCATATAATTGAGATTCACTTAAAAATATGTGTCTCATTGTTATATTCGTGTTCGACAGACTAATAACATGAATGAAAAGAAAGCCGCGAGTAATATCTATTTTATAAATGTTTGGTTGTCGAAAACATATCAGATGTAAGGCATTTCAGGCGTTTGCTCTATTAACCAGCGTTTCGTCTTAGGTCTGACACTAGACTCATCAGAGTGGGATGTGTCAGACACTACCCACTGACGCTGGGGTGTATGCAGGTGAACTTATCAGAAGCCCATGATAAGAGGCGCAGTCTGATAACTGCATACAGGAGATAAATCTCCACAATGGAATTACTGCTCTTCTAGCAATTCCGAATGGAAAATTCTAAATTCCCATGGAGGGAATTAGATATTTTTCAATAGAGCAAACGCCTGAAAAGCCTTACATCTGATATGTTTTTGACATTTTTGACATGCTCTATTGGTGAGAAATATCTAATTCCCTCCATGGGAATTTAGAATTTTCCAAATGTTTGGTTGAATCTTAATTTTGAATGACTTCTGCTCAGTTGCTGGTACCACACACTTTCAATATACATAGGGTGTCGTAAGAAAAGGTCAATATTGAGGGAGATGTGAGTAGTGGTCATTGCGAACAGAAAATTTCACATGAACACGAGTACCGAACGCTTGTCGAGATTGACTTGTTTGAATGTAAATGTTGAAACAGTTCAGTATGACAAACTTTGTTTGTTTGTTTTTTTCATTTGAGGTAATCTCAAAGTCGGGGTAGCGGCACATTGCCATGCAAACGTGACTGGCTATTGTGGATTGCGACTTGAACACTACAGTTGTTTACAGTGATAGCTGTATTACTAGTGATGTTTAGTGTGACAGGGAAAGGTCGTGGCAGTACCATATCTTTCCAAATCAGGTATCTAGATCTCAACCACTCAAAGTTTTGGTGGGTGAAGGGTAAGGTCTACAGAAGAAAAGTTAATACATGAGACAAACTATTCGTCTTCCATAGTTCATGCTTTCACCGTTATGCAGGAACGTTATTTCTACGGAGGTTTCAAAGATACAGGGACATAAAATGTGCAATTTTCACATCAGCAAGGTAGAATTTTCCTTAATAAAGATACAGCAACGATTAAGCCGTTGTCCTGAAAAACTTAAAATCACCCGAAGACGGAAATTAGCCCATTTTATGAAATGGAAGAATGTTCAGATTAACATATCGTCGTTCCGCCAACGAAAACCGCTAAGTGACTATATTTTTTTGGAAAACACTCACCTGCAGCACGTATGATGAGCGACAATTCCTTGATAATCTTTTTCTTCCACCGCTTTTCCCTCACCTGTCGTGTTGCGAGTGCGAACAGTGTAGCACATATGGATTTGGCCATCTTTTACAGCCGGATGCCCTTTCTGACACCAACCCTATATGGAGTGATCTAATATTTTTTTGCTAGGGGCTTTACGTCGCACCGACACAGATAGGTCTTATGGCGACGATGGGATAGGAAAGGCCTAGGAGTTGGAAGGAAGCGGCCGTGCCCTTAATTAAGGTACAGCCCCAGCATTTGCCTGGTGTGAAAATAGGGTTGCCGATAGTGGGATTCGAACCTACTATCTCCCGGATGCAAGCTCACAGACACGCGCAGTGATGTAATAAACTATTGCGTGTTTCTGAGGAGATCGGTAGTGTGGTATGTTTTCTGGATTTGAAGAGGAGAGTGTTGGGGCAAACACAAACACCCAGTCACCGAGCCAGAAGAATTAGACACAATTAAAAATCTCCGACCCTTTGAACCGATGGTCTCAATGCTGACCATTAAGTAAAGAAGTCATATCGACAATTCCTTGACAAGCACAATATTAAACCTTAGATGACAGAACCTTACCAGCCAAAGTTCTAAAGTAAAATATTTCACATAATGGTTTTCTGCAGACGCAACGACGATATATTGGACTGTATTGAGAAAAGAGTAGGCCTATATCGATTATGAATTACTGCATTTGCGTTCTAGAAAAGGGAACTCAGAGATTTAGAGTAGGCCAATCTTTATCTGGCCCTGTAATAATTAAGAGGAGAATTCCTTAAGGCAGAATTACTGGACCTTTATGTTTTCTTATATATATATATATATATGAATGATATGAGTAAAGAAGTGGAATCAGAGGTAAGGCTTATTCAGATTATGTTATTCTGTTATTTTACAATTGGGTTTAAGTCGCACCGACACAAGTAGGTCTTATGACGACGACGAGACAGGAAAAGGCTAGGAGTGAGAAGGAGGCAGCCGTAGCCGTAATTATGATAGAGCTCCAGCATTTGCCTGGTTTAAAAATGGATCTTCAGGGATGCTGACAATGGAGTTCGAACCCACCATTTCCCAAATGCAAGCTCACACCTTCGTGGATTTCTTTACCGAGTTAATATACATTCGCCCAGTATATATTCTGCCAATAAACATGCGACTTTCTATTAAGTTAGAAAAATGTCAAAGAGCGTTTTGCGAAAGTATTAGAGAATTTTCTCATTCAACAAGTTACAAGAATCCAGAAGTGCTCCCTTTTATTGACAAACTGCAACAGACCTCCTTTCTTAATGTAGCCGGGAAATATATATGATAACGTGCTCCTTCCTTTCTGTTATGCTTTTAGTCGAGGAGTCAGAGCCAGACGATCTTGCACGCGATAGAGCACTGGCTTTCGGTATCCATACTGATTCGATCTCTCCTCAGTCCAAATGGACTGTATCCCGATTGACCTATCTAAGGCATTTGATACGGTAGATCATGGGAGACTACTGGAAAAAATGAGTGCAACTGGACTAGACAAAAGAATTGGGTGGCTATATTTCTAGAAAATAGAACTAAGAAGTTAGTGGGACGTAAAGCAAATTACATTATTATTATTATTATTATTATTATTATTATTATTATTATTATTATTATTATTATTATTATTATTATTATTATTATTATTATTATTATTATTATTATTATAAGAAATTGGACTCAGAGAATAAGAGTAGGCGAATCTTTATCTGACCCTGTAATAATTAAGACGGGAATTTCTTAAGGAAGAATTATTTGACCTTTATGTTTTCTTTTATATATAAATGATATGAGTAAGGGAGTGGAATCAGAGATAAGTCTTATGCAGCAGATGATGTTATTCTGTACAGAGTTAAGATTGTGAGCAACTGCAAAATGACCTCGATAATGTTATGAGATGGACAATAGGCAGTGGTATGTTGATAAACGGGGTTAAAAGTCAGGTTGTGAGTTTCAAAAATAGAAAAAGTCTTCTCAGTTTTACTTACTGCGTTGATGGGGTGAAAGTTCTTTTAGGAGATCATTGTAAGTACCTAGGTGTTAATATAAGGAAAGATCTTTATTGGGGAAATCGCATAGATATGGCTGTAAATAAAGGGTACAGATCACCGCTCATAGTTATGAGGGTATTTAGGGGTTGTAGTACGGATGTAAAGGAGAGGGCAGGTAAGTCTCTGGTAAGTCCCCCAACTAAAGCATGGTTCCAGTGTATGGGAGCCTCAGCAGGATTACTTGATTCAAGAAATGGAGAAGTCCAAAGAAAAGCAGCTCAATTTGTTCTGGGTGATTTCCGACAAAGGAGTAGCGTAACAAAAATGTTTGCAATGTTTGGGCTGGGAAGACTTGGGAGAAAGGAGACGAGCTGCTCGGCTAAGTGGTATGTTCCGATCTGTCATTGCAGAGATGGCGTGGAAAGACATCAGTAGACGAATAAATTTGAGTGTTATTTTTAAAGTAGGAAAGATTTCTGTATGATAAGGCTGGAATTCTAGAGAACAAATTGGGGCAATATAGGGGCTGGAATAACTTACCAAGGGAGATGTGCAGTAAATTTTTAAATTTCTTTGCAATTATTGAAGAACAGGCTACGAAAACGACAAACAGAGAATCTGCCACCTGGGTGACTGCCCTAAACGCAGATCAGTAGTGATTGATTGATTGATTGATTGATTGATTGATTGATTGATTGATTGATTGATTGATTGATTGATTGATTGATATTTGAAATTGCTGAAGTATAGCAGCCTCGTGTCGGTACATTTACCAGCATGTAAAGAAATTCCTACAGGAGGATATTCCATCACCTGGCCATCTCCAAGAACTGTAAAAGTAGTGGGTTGTTAATCGAATAATGTTTTTATAACTCTAATTTTCAGCGTAGTTGTATATTGCTGTTTCGTGGGGCGCGCATGCGCGTGCGAGGGTGAATGATTGTGGATTTGAACTAGAAGTGAGAAGGAAACGACTGGGTTTTGTACTATGGTCGTGTGACCAGATGTCGCGTGCATGCGCGGTAAAGGGGTGCGGAGGATAAGCATCTCTGCTGCGCATGCGCCGAACTCAAGTCTCAAGGTGTGACTAGAAACATCTGTCACGTCTGCGGTGATTCTTGTGAACTAAAATGCTGCTTTGAAGTTTCAAATTGGTAGTGCAATATTGCGGTTTAGTTGCACATTCACTGTGTACGGCATAATGAGCAGTTTAATAACGAACACGTAACTATTTCAGATGTCTCGCACTGTTTATCACGACTAATCTTTGTAATTTAGTGTAGTATATGTTACTCGTGCCGTACCAAACCAAACCAGACTCTTGGTGCAAGTCCCGAAGGGCCATGGCGTACCAAGCGACCGCTGCTCAGGCCGAATGCCTGCAAATTTCGAGACGTCGTGTGATTGGCACAACGAATGTTGTCCGTCGTTAATTCTCGGCTTTTTGGACCGAGACCGCTATCTCACTGTCAGATGGCTCCTCGGCTATAATCACTTAAACTGCGTGGACCATGAATCAGCCCTCAGATAACGGTAAAAGTCCATGATCTGGCCGGGAATCGAACGCCGGGTCTCCGGCTAAGTGGCAGGCACGTTACTGCTACATCGCGGGGGTCGGCTGAACGGAATTGAGCCAACGGTTCATGGTGTTCTCAAGCGGTCACCCATCCAAGTACTGACTGAATGTTCCTTGTCTGCGGTGATCGAACAAGAACCGGTGTATTCAATACGGTATGGCCGTTGGGTACAATTCAGCGTAAAATTAATGAGAAATTTTACGTAAAACTATGTCTAGTGTTCGAAGCATATTCAAGTTGTTTTCTTGTATTATGAAGTTCGTGATTTCTAACACAATATTTGTCTTCAGAAGAGTTATTTCACCAAGCGAGTTGGCCGTGCGCTTAGGGGCACCCAGCTGTGAGTTCACATTCGGGAGATAGTGGGTTCGAACCCCACTGTCAGCAGCCCTGAAGACGTTTTCCGATTTTCACACCTGAATTAAGGTCACGACCACTTCCTTCATACTCCTAGCACGAAGGAGAGCCATTTCCGGCGAAAAAATGTATGAATAAGAGTGGATCGTACAAGGTGTAGCGTCTTGAAGAATTATCTCTTTTTATAATGTCAAATTTGCGAGGAATTCAAGACAATTCCAACAAATAATTCTACAAACTTTAAAATACAAACCATGAAGTTAGTTTAATCTTAGTATGTAAAGTATGAAATGAAGGGGTATTGAATATATTATCGTACTGTATAAAAGTATAGCCCTTTGCTAACCGTTCGTCGCCGTAAGACCTAATTTCAAATTTATTATTATTATTATTATTATTATTATTATTATTATTATTATTATCATTATTATTATTATTATTTACTTAATCTGTTTACCCTCCGCGGTAGGTTTTTCCGTCGGACTCAGCGAGGGATCCCACCTCTACCACCTCATGGGCAGTGTTCTGGCGCCTGAGATTTTGGGTCGGGGATACGACTGGGAAGGAGGGTCAGTACCTCGCCCAGGCGGTGTCACTTGCTATGCTGAACAGGGGCCTTGTGGAGGGATGGGAAGTTTGGAAAGGACAGACAAGGAAGAGGGAAGGAAGCGGCCGTGATCTTAAGTTCGGTACCATCCCGGCATTTGCCTGGATGAGAAGTGGGAAACCACGAAACACCACTTAGAGGATGGCTGAGATGGGAATCGAACCCGCTTCTACTCAATTGACCTCCAAGGCTGAGTACATCCCGTTCCAGCCCTCGTACCACTTTTCAAATTTCGTGACAGAGCCGGGAATCGAACCCGGGCCTCCGTGGTTGGCAGCTAATCACGCTAACCACTACACCACAGAGGCGGACTTTATTATTATTATTATTATTATTATTATTATTATTATTATTATTATTATTATTATTATTATTATTATTATTATTATTATTATTATTATCTTCGATACAGCTACCACGTGTTCACGTACAAGTGATGGTTTGTTGTTACTTTAAGAGGAACTTCAACGAGAAAATTGTTCTCTCTAAATTTAATCAAAAAGAGAAATCAACGTTTCAAAGAATAGAGGTATAGGCAGACGAACAGGGAGGGCTATAAAAGGTGAGAAAATAAGAAAAAAAATTTTCCTTTTCTTTTTTTTTTTGCTAGGGGCTTTACGTCGCACCGACACAGATAGGTCTTATGGCGACGAAAAAGTTTTTCTAAGCCTCAGGGTTGGGAGAGAAGAAGAATTATCTAGTGTCTAACAGAATCGATGAGAATGAGAATCAGCAATGTCAGACTCCTTTAGTGAGCACAGTGCTGTCACTCGACTGAAAACAGACGAGAAGAGTCACATAAGAAGTAACAATGAAAGGCTCCTGAGCTCGGGGTTGGAATAGAACACAAATTGTCCACTAGAGGTGTGATAGGACGAATGGAAGTGTGGAGCCTAGGGTAAGTGAGCGGAAAGTTGTCAGACACAGCTAGCGTCATCACTCGAGCCGGGATAAGTAGATCGGACGATATAGAGCGCTGGCCTTGTGACCTCAAGTTGATGGGTTCGCTCCCGGCTCAGGGCAGTGGTATTTGAAGGTGTTAAAAATTACAGTAATTCTACCGACACTTAAAATAAGTCCTACCGGGCGAGTTGGCCGTGCAGTTAGCTGTAAGCTTGCATCCGGGAGATAGCGGATTCGAACCCCACTGTCCGTAGCCCTGAAGGTGGTTTTCCGTGGTTTCCCATTTTCACACGAGGAAAATGCTGGGGCTATACCTTAACTAAGGCCACGGTCGCTTCCTTCCCACTCCTAGCCGTTTCCTCTCCCATTGTCACCATAAAACCTATCTGTGTCGGTGCGACGTAAAAAATTGTAAACAAAATGTCCTGAGGCACCAAATTCTGTCATCTTGAGCCCCCGAAAACCGTGAAAGTAGTGACTATAACATTTTTAGTTGTCATTCCAAGCTCACTCCTTGAGAACCACTGTGGAAGTGAACGAGTGGATGAGGCGTTCAAACTAAAACCTGCTAATTAATGTTTTCACAGCCACAGATCGAAAAATAGAATTAAGCTTTTGTGTTATTCGGCCGTAAGAGTGTGTGTGTAGGCTATGTGTGTGCAGTGTTTAGCCTAGAGCGTGCCATTTGGGCTCACAATTTTATTTGGACTGGCACGCCTTTTCAAGACTGCTTAGCAGTGGCAGCCTATCTGGACAGTTCCGTCGTGTTATCAGATAATCCTAGTTCGACAATATAATTCTAAAATTAAATAACTGCTGATATATTCTTGTACGAACTGGAGATAAATTAAACTGATGATATTGATTTTACCCCTGTCACCAGAACTACAGCATACGAGGTTTTATAAATATAAATTGACCGCTATATTTTTGCACCTAGTGTGTGGTTTGTATTTTCAATCTCCGATAGGAAATTGAAGTGATTGACTTTTATCAATAAATATTTCATGCATGCCATTAATTTCACTTTATCAAGTCAAATATACCAAGCGTGAATTAGCTCAGATTATTTTCATATAATTTCGTTTTATTTTTGTTAATCATATATTGCGATACATTGTATACAAAAGTATAAAAGTACTACATGACATGACAATACATTGGCGAATATAAGCTATCAGTATGTAAATTTTTTCGTAACATCTTGATGTGGACAATTCCTTTTTACATTGTTATACCTTAGGCGGACTGACTTCTTTTAAACATTACGGATACACCATTAACACTATTTGATAAGAAAATTAACAAGAAAAACTGAGAATAGCATCAAAAATAAAATTTAGAGCACAGTAAAAGATTAAGAAATACAAGGAATAGTATCAATAGAAACAAAGAAGTCCGCTAAAAAATACATTCTTTAACATTGGTACGATAGTTAGCGCCGCCTCTGTGGTGTAGTGGTTAGCGTGATTAGCTGCCACCCCCGGAGGTCCGGGTTCGATTCCCGGCTCTGCCACGAAATTTGAAAAGTGGTACGAGGGCTGGAACGGGGTCCACTCAGCCTCGGGAGGTCAACTGAGTAGAGGTGGGTTCGATTCCCACCTCAGCCATCCTGGAAGTGGTTTTCCGTGGTTTCCCACTTCTCCTCCAGGCGAATGCCGGGATGGTACCTAACTTAAGGCCACGGCCGCTTCCTTCCCTCTTCCTTGCCTATCCCTTCCAATCTTCCCATCCCTCCTCAAGGCCCCTGTTCAGCATAGCAGGTGAGGCCGCCTGGGCGAGGTACTGGTCATTCTCCCCAGTTGTATCCCACGACCGAGAGTCTGAAGCTCCAGGACACTGCCCTTGAGGCGGTAGAGGTGGGATCCCTCGCTAAGTCCGAGGGAAAAACCGAACCTGGAGGGTAAACAGATGATGATGATGATGACGATAGTTAGCAAAGACTGACACATAGTTCGCCATATTTTATTGCTTTCCAACGTTTTTAATTGTCGCTTTTCAATTCACACGTTGTTACTACAGTGTATTTACGTGCACAGTAGAGCAGTTGTCAGAAGAACTTGAAAGGTCACTGTATCTCAACAGCTCTATGAACCATACTGTACGTAGTGCGTACTCTGCCGCCTGGCTATCGATTCATTGGAATAGGGCGGCTCACCGTTGGTGAATGAAGCACGTTTGAAGATGTTCAATTCTCCAAGTAACCTCATTTCCTCTAAAATAAAAATTTTCTCCGCCAATCTGATTGCACCATCGTTCTTAAAATAACAGGAAGAGCATCCCTGATTACTTTGTCGATATTGTTCTGATTCACTCTGTATAGTGCTGGCCTCTGGAAAGGTATCTGACCGTAAAAGAGGGCCGAGTTCTCATGTGTGACATAGCTCCACTCGCGACTCCACCAGGGCGAGGTAAACGAAATAAAATGGCGTATGGCTTTTAGCACCGGGAGTGTCCAAGGAGAAGTTCGGCTCGCCAGATGCAGGTCTTTCGATTTGACATACGTAGGCGACCTGCGCGTTGTGATGAGGATTGAATGATGATGAAGACGACACATACACCCAGCCCCCGTGCCATCGAAATTAACCAATGATGGTTAAAGTTCCTGATCCTGCCGGGAATCGTACCCGGGACTCCTGTGACCAAAGACCAGCACGCTTATCATATAGCCATGGAGCCCGACCAGGGTGAGGTAATGGCGACGGAAGACGATCAAGAAGAAGAAATATTGAACCTATGTTTAATACCGTACTTTTATGATATATGATTTATCACTGAAGTGTTACTAGTTCTAAAAAGCAATAAACCAACACTGAGCGAAGTAAAGCGATATGGGTCTTGTATCTACGAAGGTTGAAACTTAAATAGTGGCAACTGTTTATTTACAACAGATACAGAAGAGTTACATGTTAGCAACCTTTACTATCCTTCAATGTAGTCACAAGCGTTGTGTATAACCCGTTGCCAGCGATGTGGAAGTGGTAGTATACCTTTAGCAGAGCCTGTTCTGTTGATGGTGCGAATGGAGCGGTCTACTAGCTGTCGAATCTCTGTAACAGTTCTGAAGCGAATGCTCACGGATCGTCTTGTTTCGATAACTGTCCAGTAACGCGGCAAGAGCATGCACTTCTTCACTCGTAGGACGACCTGCCATATGAATGTCCGGCACAGTTTGCCGACCAACGTTGAGGCTTTTAGCCAACGTGCCACTGTACTCTAAGGCAATGCAGATTCCCCACAAGCCTCTTGCAACAGACCTTGATGACACTGCCGTGCTGTACGACCTCTGGCGCATTCAATCTTGATCCAACTCCGTTGTTCCTGTTTGGAAAACATAGTGACGTTACGTTAGACCGCTAGCTCACAAGTGACTTGTGTTTCTCTCGCTTGTGGGCGCGCAGGTGGTGTGGAAAGGGCGAGTCCATTTGCTCTGAGGTAAGGTGGCTATGTAACCAACGTGTGCTATCAGTAACAATATTAGATTCCGTTGCATAGCGTCTCCACAGCAGTGTTGCCGCTATTTAAGTTTCAACCGTCGTATAAGGTCCTATTCCGGAGACGGTCGTTTAGGACCCTACAATCGTTAATCTCAAAATTGATTTCTGTAGCCTCTCATTTTAACACGTGGCGAATGCCAGAGCTATATCTCCTCGAAAGCCGTAGCCATCACTAGACCTCGGACATTTAGATGCTAAAAAAGTTTTTTTAGATCCTTAAGATAAGCTCTCAAGTGTGAAAAAGTAGGTTCTAAAATATATGTTCTACGTTGCTTCAATTTTACGTATTTTAATAGGCATTTATCAAATAAAATACTATTTTTGTTTTGCTAAATTTATAATAACCCTTTAGGAGGAAATATGAAACAAGTATGACTCACGTGTTTCCTACAAACGTCACAAAATATAATTTTTCCATCCAATGTGAAGTAGGAAACCTTTTAATTAAAGATGACCTCGAAGCTGACAATTTCTTGTTTTCCCGCTCGTAATACAGACTACGGGTGTGAACTGCGGGAGGTTCATAAGGAAGGGACTTCGGGGGAGTTTGGTTTACAGATTCCGGATTTTAAGATTTCGTTTGAAAATTTCAAGATACTGAAAACTAGTCTGCAACTATTCGGGGATAAAAAGTAGGTATTAAAGGAATATAGGTAAATATACATTCTAACATCAATTTAGGCATTTTAGGCACTATAGGGCCACCATTTTCAACCTAAAAAATACCCGAAACGTGTAAATGCAAGTTCATTGTAAGTTATCTCCTCATGAACAAAAATTAGCATTTGCCTACAATCCTGGTCTCTTGTAACGTATTCAAGAAACGAAAATTTTATACAAGAATCTCCTTATACACAATGTTTATATTAAATACCTAGGTATTAAATTAAATGCTGTGAGACAATTCAGAGCTGAAAATGCAAAACGAATTTCGCCATTGCTGCAATCTCTGCAAAATCTCCATGTTTCAATATAAGCTCTCTGTAATCCCACGGTTTTTGTATGGGTAGCCTACACGTGAGACCACATACAATGAAGTTCCAGCAGTCATCCAATCGTGTACCACACTACAACAGTCTCGACTGAGGTCAATAGTATTAGAGGACAGATTCGCCTACCAATCAACCTACATAGATGAAGACTGAAAGGCGAACCTAACGTTAATGTGGTCGGCCAGCCAATCGTTTGGACTGTTGGACTGTGAGAATTCTCTGTTCTACATGCGGCCATCGCAGTGGACGTATAGAACGGGTGTGTGTGAGTGCGTGCGCATGCGTGCGTGTGTGTGTGAGAGAGAAACAGCTGGTAGTCCAAGTGTTCACTCAGTCCAATCACCAAACATACAGAGAAATATCTTATTGCTCCCGTTGTACAAAATGGCTACGTGATTTCACAAGCTTTTATCCGAATGTATACAGTAGTTCAGAGACCTCCCTTCATTGTGAGAACCGTTACATTAATTAGTGGGACGCAAATACCTTTTCTAATTTACTGAAACTTGCCTAATTATAGGGTTGCCACTAGAACAAATTATACAGGCGAACATCGATATCGCGAAGTGTTTGTAGAGGCTGAAAACACTTCGAGTTATCAAACATTCGAGGTAAAGAATAACGAGCATACTCCTTCGGCTCCTCCAAAACCGTTATATATTCTCCGGATCTGTAAGTTGTTGTTCCGAAACCAGTTTTATTGTGACTTTATAGGGAACATTTTCATTTTGTATATTTACACATTCGTATTGAAGAGAAGTCCTTAATTTTCCTTTGCCGTTTTCTTTGTAAAACTCTCTACAAATATCTCTGGCATATTGATAGCACCAATCACGTCCTTACCAACTGATGACTGTCCTTAAATACAACTGCGAAATGTGGCAAAGGCTTGACCTAACCAAAAAGCCATGAACTCGCAACTTGCGCAAAACCTCGTATTGTCAACAGCTTGCTGTGTCTTACAAAGTAGTTCATTTAGTACGATTTTAAAATACTCTACTACTCGGTTACTCAAGTTTGCGGTGTGGAGATATTACGGCAAGCGTCTAGTCAAACAATACACTAAAACTAACATTTAGAGATTACTTACGTAAGGAGGCGCCAGAGTCCTGCAGCCAAACCCACGGGCTCCGGCAGTCCATCCCGTGCAGTGCCGTTTCCTTCTGACGCGGCAGCATATTGTCCCACAGCACTGGTCTCATACAGCCCACCGCAGTCCACCGCACTGGGCGGGCTCAATATAATAATCTTGAGTACTTCTCCACAATAACATATGCACCGTGCACAACGAAATGTTCACGTTACACTATTATTCGGGTCACGAATTCCCGTACGTTAATAACATAATTTAAAGTAGGCTAATCGCATTTTGAAATTAAACGGTAGAGATTTCTCCTTCACTGTAATAATAATAATAATAATAATAATAATAATAATAATAATAATAATAATAATAATAATAATTGTTACCGAGTTTTTGTGGTAGTTATGCGTGAAAGAAGGTGCGGGGTGGTGAACAGGTCTCAAGCTACTAAAGTAAAATTAATTTAAAATTTAACAAGGTTATATTTTCTTTTTGAAACAAAGAAATAACAAGCATGGCAGGTACAAAGTAGCAAGTCCAAAAGGGTAGTTACAATATTTACAGGATTTGGGCTTCGCGCCCTGACTTCACAATGCTAGGGCAATCAGCTCAATTTTACCCCAAACACAAGTTTCAACAGAGGGGCAGAAAACCCCATTCATGCCTAGGAGCCCTTGCTCCAATTTACACAGAAAAGCCTCCACGAGGCATACAACACTCAATTTTCAAAAGAGCCACTCGCTCTCAAATTTAAGCCTCTCCCAGGCCACACCAAACTCCACCTTCAAGCTGTCCTCAACGGACGTAAACACAGGGGTAAAATACCCAATCTACTGAGGTCTATTAAATGAAAAGGAGGTTAATTAAATGACCTCTAAAATAACAATTTGAGAGGAGGCGAACTTGCACTCCTAACACACTTTGATTAAGACCTACTTGGCACTAGGCCGTTAATACAAGGGCTAATCCCATACTAAAGAGGTGACTTAAGAAGAGAACAATTTGTTTTACGTTAACGAAGAATAGGTTGAGAAAAATAAGTTCACCTCAAAACAATATGAGTGGGAGCTCGAGAGGGTTAGCACTCTCTATCCCAGTATGTAGCTTTAAAAGAGAATATATGAAAAGAGTAGTTACATTTAGGAAAAGGTTACATGGTGGAACGCTTCGAACCCGCCCCGAGAGTTAAACTGCTGAGCTAGCAAAGAAAGAAGTTATTAATCGGCCATTACCTTGTTGTTGACCGCTGCCGAGGAAAGAGGCGCTTCCCGCCTCCTGCTATGTACTTTATACACTGAAAGATGGAACAGAAGTCGCCCGGAGACCCTAAAATCAGCAGTTTATATACTCTCGCGGAAGTTTCTAGGCGTTAGGGGAATGAGAACACCCTCCCACGAGGATTTTATTGGTTCATCCATAAACCCCCTACACAATACTAAGAAGAAACACATAATTGGTGGAAAATTAATTTAAGAAATTCGGGATAGGCTAGATTTAAAACAAGGGGAAAGAAGGGGTTAATATTGCCAACTTAACCAATGACTGAAAGAAATTTAGCAAAGAACGAACATTTGAAATAAAAATTTCTCCAACAAAATAGTTCTTTGACTCCGCACTAGGGTGCACTATTGTTGATCTTCAGTAGTGTCCTCTAGAAGAGAAAGTTCACACTTCTTACTTCAAGCAAAACAAAAACACATCAAAAATGACACAGTTCAAAAACTCAAAATTTTCCACGTGGTGACATCTTCTGAGAAGGTAGAGAATTAATAGCGTAGATAAAGTTCAGACTTCCTCCAGCAGAGGAGTTTCACCTGGCGCAAATTTTAAATTAGCGGCGTGGAGGTGTACCGCCCGGTACAGACCTCCCCCCTCAAAAGTTCCTCCAGGGGTGACACATGAAATTGTTTGAAAACAAGGTCCAAGTTTTGATGTAGATATGGAGATTAATTGCCAAAAAATTTATAAGATTTTCCTAATTTGGTTAGATTCAGTTTCAAAATTTTGTTGTTGCAGGTGAAGTAAAGTCTTTATATTTGTAAAAGTTGAATTTCTGAAGATAAACTTTTAATACTTAGAGGTGAAGAAAAATTTTGCAATGTCCACCAAATATTGCTGTTGAATTCCCAAGTGTAGTCATTGCTTATCGTAACTGTCCATGTAGTTGATGTTGATTAAGTTGAATGGCCAGACCGGCCGTTGCAGCTTGCGTCCAAAGGGAGGCCGCTCGGACCCCTCAAGTACCCTGAGATACCGCTCGCCCGCACTATGAGGGGAGCAGAGGTGTTGAAACACGCCGCGCCCGCGGTGAACATATACAGGCTGCGGGCAAGTAGCAGGTCGTGCGCCGCGCATCAGCCTCGGCCGGGAGGAGAGCTCCGGCTCGCCGTGCACCTGACGTACTCGCTGGAGAAGAGGGGGCCCGTCCTCTGCCCCAGTTGCTGCACGGCGCCGCGCAGCTGCGGGGGCACTGAAACATTAAAGCTAGGCGGCAGAATTGTGTTGGACCGTCATCTTTTTGAGGGCACAGGCTTGGTGAAGAGGTTGAGGGGTCAGCGGCGTGCAGATGTCCATGGCATTTAATATAATCCAGCCACAGTGTGTATTGGAGCAGGAGACGGGAGCGTGGTAATGGCCGAGGCAAGGACAGGATGGCAGTTTAACAAATCGGGGGAGGTTTCACACAAATGCTTACATATAAAACAAAATATTATAGAAGGGGCAGAATGCCTAGAAATTGAAAACTCAAAAAAAATATAACCTTCATATCCCCTTTCACAATGATATGAAGCAAGTTAACACAGAAATTACACCGGTTTCACCTGTGACAGGTGAACCCTAAATATCCTCTCGGTGGCTGGATTGCTTAATAACAACGTAACCGGCGTAAGGAAATCGAGAATAATGCACGGCCCCTGAAATCTGGGGGCAAGCTTGCCCGCGGGAACAAAGTTCTTGACCATCACCTGGTCACCTTCCTTCAAAGTGGTGGGTCTCCGTCCACGATCATACCTTTCCCTAACCTTTTCATGAGATACCTTAAGATTGGCTTTAGCCTTCTTCCAAAGATCTTTAATATTATCCGGATCTATTGTCTCGGGTAGAATGTCACTCAGAGACCAGAGGTTAGAGAGCGGCGAGTTGGGAACGAACTTGAACATCAAAGAAGCTGGAGTGAATTTATGTGATTCATGAACCGCCGAATTCAAAGCAAAAGCTAACCAATGCAGGGACGTGTCCCACCTGGAATGATCTTCATGATGATAGGCAATAAGTGCGGCCCTGAGATTACGATTAACCCGTTCAGCCAGAGATGGTTGAGGGTAATACGCAGAAGTAGTTACATGAGAGATGGATAAGTCAAAACAGAATTTACGAAAAAGATTTGATGTAAACGCCTTAGCATTATCGGACACAATATATTGGCACGGACCAAAAGAAGCAAAAATAGAATTTAGGCAAGTAATTGTGGACTGAGCGGTAGCCAGCTTAGTCGGGAATAGCCAAGAAAATCTGGTAAAACCATCTACGCATACCAAGATGAACTTGTTAGCATTACCCTTTGACTGGGGGAAGGGTCCTACATAATCGATGTACAAGCGTTCCATGGGGCGCGACGCTTGATGGGAAGACAAAAGGCCTACCTTGGTGGATATGGTTGGTTTACTAATCAAACAGGATTTACAAGCCTTTACTAGTTCACGGATTTCACCGTCCATACCTTTCCAGATGAACATTTCACGAATCTTTTCACGGGTTTTAAAGATTCCAAGATGCCCCCCTAATGGGGTCTCATGGTAGTACTTGAAGATCATAGGCACAAGAACAGCTGGAACGACAACTTTCATCATCTTATCATGCCTCGATGGGCAACATAGAACACCATTCCTCAGAACATAAGGGACAACATGTTCCCCAGAAGAAAGGGTTTCCATTATCGGAGCCAGCGTCGGATCTTCATGTTGGTATTTCTCGATATCCCTAAAGAGCATGGGGGCATCCGTTAAGATGGCATTAATATCAGATGGTGTTGACTCGGGAGGTGATGAACTGTCGACCGGTTCATGGTTCTCAACGTCGTTTGAAAACATACGGCTGAGTCCATCAGCGACAATATTTTCGGTACCTCTGATATGTCTAACATCAAACTGGAAGGCAGAAATACGGATGGCCCAGCGGGCTATACGACCAGTACGACGCGGCCTACCTAAGACCCAGCTTAAGGCTTGATTATCTGTCTCCAGGTCGAATTTAACATGTTCCAGATAGAGACGGAACTTCTCTAAGGCGAATAAGACTGCCAAACCTTCGAGCTCATAGATGGAATACTTGGCTTCTTGAGCCGACAAAGTCCTGGATGCATAGGCGATAGGTCGCCTCCCTAGTTCAGTCTCTTGAAGAAGGACTGCCGCTACTGCTGACGACGACGCGTCGGTTTGGACGATGAATTTCTTCGAGAAATCAGGCATAGCAAGTACAGGGGCATTACAAAGAGCTAATTTAAGGTCTTCGAAAGCGGCTTGTTGAGAAGGTCCCCACTCAAATTTGATGCCTTTCCTACGAAGAAGGTTTAAGGGCGCCGCTCTATTAGCGAAGTTAGGAATAAACTTCCTGAAGAAATTCACCATACCAATGAACCTGGCGATGCCTTTGATGTCCTTGGGAGGTTTAAAATCACGGATGGCCTGTGTTCTAGAATGATCGACGGCTACACCATCAGGTGACACAATATGCCCTAGGAAAGACATAGAGGGCTTAGCAAAGGCCACCTTGGACAACTTAACAGTTAACCCAGCCTTACGAAGGCGATCGAGAACTTCTCGCAGATGATCTAGATGCTCTTCAAAAGTCTCTGAAAATACGACGACATCATCCAAGTAGTGATATAAGTACTCAAATTTGATGTCGGAGAAGACCCTATCTAGTAGCCTAGTGAGTACAGCTGCTCCCGTGGGGAGCCCGAAAGGCACGTCGTTGTATTCGTATAAGTTCCAGTCCGTGGCAAACGCTGTAAGATGTTTAGACTCTTCGGCAAGGGGAATTTGATTATAGGCCTGATTCAAGTCCAAGATAGTAAAGAACTTGGCCTTACGAAACCATGAAAAACAAGAATGAAGGTCAGGAAGGGGCACAGATTGCAACACGACCTTCCGATTGAGAGCCCTATAATCAATGACAGGCCTGAAGCCTCCTTGGGGTTTCGGAACTAGAAAAATAGGCGAAGAATACGCCGACTTAGAGGGCCTAATAATACCATCCTTCAACATCTGATCGATAATTTCTTTCAGAGCCTTCATTTTAGGTGGAGATAGCCTATAAGGTGGAAAACGGACAGGAATCGAATCCGTGACCTCAGTTTTGTATTCGATCAGGTCAGTAACACCAAGAGTATCAGAAAACACCTCTGGAAACGACTGACACAGCTTACGAATACTATCAGCCTGCTCCTCAGGTAGATGTCTAAGGTCTAACAACATCTCATCCTGGGTATGCGAAATAGAAGAACATGATGCAGAATTACACTTTAATAGAAGGATGCTACAATTAGAGGCGAATTTGAAAGTGCAAGACCTACTCTGAAGATCGAGCACAAGACCAGTGTGAAAAATAAAGTCCGCTCCCAATATAATGGGGCAAGACAAGAGCTTGGCCACAAACAATTTAACTTTCCATGTGAATTTAAAAATACGAATTTTGACCAATAAGGAACCTAGAATTTCTAATGGGGATGAATTAGCCGAAACATATTGAACAGGAGATGAGACATAGTCAGGCAGTTTACAAACAGATTTCAATTTAGTATACCATTCAGCCGAAATAATCGAACAAACACTGCCTGAATCTAAGAGAGCTGTTATAGGCTCGTTGTTTAATTCAATCTTAAGAAAAGGAACAGGTGCGGGGGAATCCGCCGCAATCCTAAGACACTCTTTGGGACCTTCAAAGGATAAATTTGAAAATTGCTCGTTCCCTGAATTTACAACCTGTTTACCAGGGGCTGAGTCTCGGGAAGATGGATTAGTCGACTCAGCCGAAGCCACTAGTCACTTTTTATTATTGGCATAGGTAGGATTTGCACCAGAAGTTGAGCAGGAGGGGGTGCTATTCGAGTTTGGGCAATTCTTGACAATATGTGAGAAAGCCCCACATTTAAAACAGCCTTGTGCTGAACCAGCTCCGTTATTTGCCCTACTAGACTTGATCAGGGGACACTTATTGCGCAGATGGTCAGGCGACCCACAAGCATAACATTTACGGGGTGTGACTGGTCGGCGAGGTGGAGGCCGAGTATTACTAAACGAAGGAGGGGGTTCTTTTGCCACACGCAAAGAATCGGCGTACCTAACTCCTTCCGCTGAGACACCCAACGCTTCAAGTTCAGAGAAAGTTTGCGGGCACGCCGCGAAACACAAGTATGACCTATAAGATGGTGAAATGCCTTCTACAATCGCCTGTACAATCTGATCTTCAGGAAAATGAAGGGCAAACACCCTAGTATAAAACTTAATGTCTTGTATGGAATCAGCCAAGTTCTCATCCAATCGCTGTACACGGTAATAGTACTTCTGAATCAGAGAAGACCTCGCGCGGGCGGGAATAAAATTTGCAAGCAAGTGTGCATGAAAATCTTCAATAGATGACTGTTCGGCTATGGCTCTTACTATTTTGTCAGAAAGAATACCAATTGCATAAGGATAGATGATTTGCAAAATTTGACATGGAGAAAGAGAAAACACAAGGGCATGATCCTGAAATTCAACAAGAAATCTTAAAAATGAAATTACTTCACTGGTGGTATTAACCGAAAACTTAGAGATGCCTCTGAGCAACATTGCCAATGGATGAGGCAAGCTGCTAAACCCGGGTGACATAGTAGGTAAAGGTTTCAATGGCAAGGTAGTTAATTCAGAACGGATGTTACTCAACGATGCACGGCGTTCAGACTCGTTGTCCAATGGGGCAGAGATAGTTTGGGCAGCGATGGTTTTCCTATTTACTTCTCCCTTAGGAGGTTCTTCCTCACTACCTACATTCACTATGGTGGGTTGATCAGATTTGGGAGGAACTCCCCCAGTTAACAATTGAGTGACCTTGCTAGATAATTCAGAAATATTTTCCAGGAGCGTACTAGCTTCCTTCCTCTGAACGTCATTCAGTTTTAGAGACAACAGATCGTTAACTCTATTTGAAAAGTGATATAGCCTGGCTTGCACACGCTTAATTTGATTAGGAGAAGGATCATTTTCATCAAAAAAACTAACTACAGATGCTAGCCCAGTAATATTCTCGACGATCGTGGAAAGAGAGTCGTCAACTTCTTTCTCTCCCAGTGTGGGGATGGAAATGGGCAAATCAAGGGACTCTCTAAGCTTATTTGTGTCTACTGCAACCGTGCCTCCAGATTGTACATTTCTAATAGTCAATTCGTAAATCAACTCCTCCTTGCGCCAATAGTTAAGATGGAGAACATCGCGAGGGCCGGGCATGATGACAGAACAATTTTGAAAAACTCAAAAATTCCAGCAACTGAGAAAATGGTTAGGGTTCGGAACAAACAATGTTTAGCCGTCAAAAAGGGGCTAAATTGAGACCCATTCAACCACGCTCTGCTACCACTTGTTACCGAGTTTTTGTGGTAGTTATGCGTGAAAGAAGGTGCGGGGTGGTGAACAGGTCTCAAGCTACTAAAGTAAAATTAATTTAAAATTTAACAAGGTTATATTTTCTTTTTGAAACAAAGAAATAACAAGCATGGCAGGTACAAAGTAGCAAGTCCAAAAGGGTAGTTACAATATTTACAGGATTTGGGCTTCGCGCCCTGACTTCACAATGCTAGGGCAATCAGCTCAATTTTACCCCAAACACAAGTTTCAACAGAGGGGCAGAAAACCCCATTCATGCCTAGGAGCCCTTGCTCCAATTTACACAGAAAAGCCTTCACGAGGCATACAACACTCAATTTTCAAAAGAGCCACTCGCTCTCAAATTTAAGCCTCTCCCAGGCCACACCAAACTCCACCTTCAAGCTGTCCTCAACGGACGTAAACACAGGGGTAAAATACCCAATCTACTGAGGTCTATTAAATGAAAAGGAGGTTAATTAAATGACCTCTAAAATAACAATTTGAGAGGAGGCGAACTTGCACTCCTAATACACTTTGATTAAGACCTACTTGGCACTAGGCCGTTAATACAAGGGCTAATCCCATACTAAAGAGGTGACTTAAGAAGAGAACAATTTGTTTTACGTTAACGAAGAATAGGTTGAGAAAAATAAGTTCACCTCAAAACAATATGAGTGGGAGCTCGAGAGGGTTAGCACTCTCTATCCCAGTATGTAGCTTTAAAAGAGAATATATGAAAAGAGTAGTTACATTTAGGAAAAGGTTACATGGTGGAACGCTTCGAACCCGCCCCGAGAGTTAAACTGCTGAGCTAGCAAAGAAAGAAGTTATTAATCGGCCATTACCTTGTTGTTGACCGCTGCCGAGGAAAGAGGCGCTTCCCGCCTCCTGCTATGTACTTTATACACTGAAAGATGGAACAGAAGTCGCCCGGAGACCCTAAAATCAGCAGTTTATATACTCTCGCGGAAGTTTCTAGGCGTTAGGGGAATGAGAACACCCTCCCACGAGGATTTTATTGGTTCATCCATAAACCCCCTACACAATACTAAGAAGAAACACATAATTGGTGGAAAATTAATTTAAGAAATTCGGGATAGGCTAGATTTAAAACAAGGGGAAAGAAGGGGTTAATATTGCCAACTTAACCAATGACTGAAAGAAATTTAGCAAAGAACGAACATTTGAAATAAAAATTTCTCCAACAAAATAGTTCTTTGACTCCGCACTAGGGTGCACTATTGTTGATCTTCAGTAGTGTCCTCTAGAAGAGAAAGTTCACACTTCTTACTTCAAGCAAAACAAAAACACATCAAAAATGACACAGTTCAAAAACTCAAAATTTTCCACGTGGTGACATCTTCTGAGAAGGTAGAGAATTAATAGCGTAGATAAAGTTCAGACTTCCTCCAGCAGAGGAGTTTCACCTGGCGCAAATTTTAAATTAGCGGCGTGGAGGTGTACCGCCAGGTACAATAATAATAATAATAATAATAAGAATAATAAGAATAATAATAATTGAAAACAAACATAAACTTTATTATAACCTGATATTCGTTTGCAACTGACATCAACTTAACTGAAAATGAATCTAAATAACACCAAGCATATTCATAGGACTTCATTCACGTTTAGCTCAAAATACAAACAGGAATGACGTGCAATATGCCAACAACAAAAACAATCCTGAACGTAGCTTTTACTTAGTGTGCGTAGTTTATTGACCATTGTTAGTGTGGTGGAATGGAATTACTGTGAATGAAAAGAAGAGCATCAGCATTGTCTGGTTGTAAAAGAGACCGTCGTGCGTCGAGAATGAAGCCCGCTGAACTGAACTTTCCTCTGAAGCTGAACTTGATACTTGCATACTGAACCCTTTAGGTCCATATTGAGGGATACCTACCTTTCTTACCTATCAGCAAAGTTCATGAGATCTGTCTCTTGGGTCGTATCGGGTTCTTCGTCACTTGCTGAGGTAAAGGTAGGGTTCAGTAATTCTAATCTATCTACTGGAATGAAAGGTCTATTTAAAAGATTCCTATTTATTCAGGAAAATTCTGAAGCAATCTGTCAATGGTATCATAGAAGTCAACTGTGTCCACTGGACACCACAATCTTTTTTACATAATGGTCAGAACACTGGTGTGAGACTTTAACGTAACTGCCTGACGGGCATTCATACTAGAAACCATTGTCTCAATTATTAATCATTTAAGAAAGGAAAGTCTGGAAATCCTTAAATTCGGCTTCCATGCGAGACCACATGTACCATCATAGTGATTCGTTATGGTCCAGCCCTCGTAACACGAACTCTGGACTCTAGGTATAATTAAGGCCGTCCAATCGGTGTGTGCCACACAGTGGTTCTACGGCATGGACCCTTAATTGAATCGATGTGACCTGCGTCTGTGTCATGGACCGACATCTAATCTTCCAAGTTACTTTAAAGTCATTGTGGATGATGACCGCAAGGAAAGGATGCTACAATGGCATATGGCCCTAATCTAAGTCACTGAGGTTGATGACCCCCTGACCATCCAAGTTTCTAGGCTGAAGGCTAAACACAATTAAGTTACATCGGTTAATGACCAAAGTTTCCACTTTACTATCCCCAGCACATTCACTGCTCAATCAATCAAAGTTCAATAATTACAACAATAGCAATGCTCACCAACTTTGTGGCAGAAAAATCCATTTCCTTCGGATATGTCCCCTTAAACGTTACTTTATATTTTAATATTCCCCAGAAAAACAATCTAAAATTTCCAGAATGCATCTCCAAGTTATTCGCTTGATTAAAGTTCTTTCAAAATGCGGTTTCACTGAATTTAATAATTAAATAAATGTAAATGATTTAACGAAATGTTAACGAACAACAAATTTTATCTCCGCGGACTCTGGTTTCTTCACAAATTTCTACGCAGCTGTGATGTGAATTCAATCTTATGATCTTTATCTGGCTGGAAACGAATTGTTACATAATTCATGTCCAGTTATATACCTTGTCTCGTGATTTCACACTTTAAAATCTAATCTAGTCCTAACCATTATTAAAACTTGGATATCCTATGAATCTACGTATAAACCAAACAACTCGCCATATAATTACGATGTCATCTCTCGTCATACCATTTATGAATTTGCACACCCCTCACAGACAAACCAATTATCACAGCCATCGCTCTATATTTTGGACAACCCTGAATTTGGTTACTCTGTTCCTTATACTCAAAGTTCGTGATTTCAAATGTTCATTACGTCCTCAATTACAGTATTTCACAATACTCAGATCATTACCGGCTATGAATTTCAACTAAATCCAGCATTTTAACGTTTCCCTGGCCGAGAATACAGTACAATCTCAACTCCACGTCTGTCCCGTTATCATAGCTGAGGTCTCTCATCCCCCGAGTTCGCTTGGCAGTTACATGAAACACCTGGTTTATTCACAGTTGACTGGCTTCTCAAACATGCTCCCTTTAAACTCTGCCGACATAATTAAACAAATACGATATTCTGACCAACAAAATGCACAGATTATGCTTCAGGATGCCCACAATAATTATACGCGTCGCCAATTGATACCGCTATGGATTTCTATGAATTTCTTTCCATTCCCAACATTATAAAATATTCCTCGGGCTATCATGTCCCGGCTTCAATGACCGGACTCTAACCTGATTCGCACATCTCATCTCAACTCA